>NC_043986.1:33230283-33530283 GCF_902150065.1 Myripristis murdjan | reverse complement strand
CTTCACACAGCATGTGGTTACTTAAGACGCCCTTTACCTGTCTTAAAGTTACGATACTATTTAAGAAAAATAGTAAGATCATTTCTTTCAAGAATCCCATTTATTCTTAAGAAAAATCTTAAGAATAAAGTTGAGAACATTCTTAGATCTTTTGTTTGGATTCTTAAGATCTTTTGTTTGTGAATTCGAAAATATCTTAAGATTCTTCTTAAACCCAAACTTAAGAAGAAAAGTGGTTCTTAAGAAGAAATTTAATCTTAAGAACCTTTGGAGAATCCGGCCCCTGGAGCACATAGCTGCTTCCAATACTCCAGATGACCAAGCCAAGGGTCTGCTGATAGCTGTCAGACAGTTCAACTTTTTGGCCCTCTGTCACATGATGACGGATGTACTGACGCATGTGGTCCTCCTCTCCAAACATTTTCAAAGAGAAGATCTGGACTTCTCCACAGCCCAACCAATGGCTGAAGGTACCAAAGAGGCCCTGAGAGAAATAATAGTCCGCCCTGGCCCGGCAGAAGATGAATTCTTCAGCTCTCTTCAAGGTAACAAGTTTAAAGGAGACAAAGTTTTTGACTGCCACACTCAGAAACCAGCCTTTGATGACATGAAGCGCAGGTATAGTGCTGTGACAAACAGCCAAAAAGTGCTTTAGTTTTCGAGATACCCCTACCGGAAGTAGAACCAAACCCAACACTGTTTTTCCTCATCACTAAGGTCTCCCATACATGAAATGGATCCTTGGATAAAAATATTTTACTGCAAAAGTGGTGAAACTGATATATATTGTCATACACCCCCAAACTAAAAATAAAGCCTGGCCGTATGTGGGTTGAGGCATATAAACTCAAGTAGATTCACAATGGAATTTGTGAGAGGTCTAAAACTTGGCATGCTTGAGGCCAGGACATCACTCTACATAAAAGAAGAAACAGAATGTCAATATCTTAAATAACATGGGAGATAGTCATTTTAACACATACCTACAATAGGCAAGAATGTAAAATCTGAATGAATGTTCTTTTACTTTGTAGTGACTCTGTCATGGATTGTCATACCCATATGAGGGCTGCTGGAAAGGTGTGGTTCTGCTGAATCCAGCAATATCAGTTGTGTAAGAATAGCTTGTATACTCATGGAGCTATGTCACTAAAACGTATAAGGTGTCCCAAATGAAAAACAATGAAACAGTCCTAATGAAATCTACAGTATCACAACCATTAGTATTATTATCAGGGGTGAAAATATTGATAAATGCACTTTAATAAAAAATCTCTTAAATGTATGAAATGTCCCAAACTAGAGAAAATGTGAAATTGATAAAATATATGCATTTTCAACAACAGTGCAGAGAATGGATGATTACAAATGATTAATGATTTAGCTCACCTGGCTGAGGGAATCCAAGCTAGCGGGTGGTGCTGACCACCCACTATCCGCTTTCCCTAAAGTGTGGGCTTTTACAAGAGCCCATGCGGCTTCAGTGCACACCCCGACGGAGCCTCCCACGCACACAGTCGGACTGATACCGGGACGCCGTCGGAATGCACTGAGTATATTACTCATATAGACCGTTTAGAGGAAAGACTGTTTTAATTGGACACTTACATTTTATTGTTTTATCATAAGCCAGCAGCTGTGCTATATTTTTATTTTTAATATTTTATTTGCCCAGTCTACCTTGTCAATAAATTAGTTTGTATATAGTTCCACCTCTGCCTCTTGTGTCTGTGTGGTGTGACCCGGGGATTCTACTCAATCAGTACACGTCCACTTGGACACATGTGGACGTGCACATGCGGCTCCTCCTCCCGAATTAACTTGCCTATAATATAATATATAATATATACCGTATTTCCCCAATTAATTGCCCGGCCGCAAATAGCCGCCTGGTTCTTTTAAATGCCTGGAGTCCAAGTTGATTGTGCGTATCAAACGCCTGGGCGATTAATTGGGGAAATATGGTATATATATAAAGCCAACTTGTAGCCTCAGTAGAAGCCCTGAGAAAATCTACCTCCCTCTCTCCATCGCGGGTTTAGGATTTAGAATAGTGCATCCTGCCCTTAAAGGCAATGGCACCTGGCACACTGATTGGTTTAACTGGCGTAACGCCCAAAACACGCCTAAGCATAATATAGCGGGTAGCGCAGGTGTTTTACGGATAACGGGAGGTGCGCAAGATAGCAACTTTTGCGGGGGAACGCCTCTTGCGCAATGCTAAATCCTCAAATAACAGGTTTAGGGAGTCTGGCGCAAGATAGGGCCCTAAGGGTTGATACAACATCTTTTAACATATGGAGAGATTGTTTCATTTGTTGGGAGGCTAGTACAAGACGAGAACATCTGACAGCCATTGTAACTGGTACAGGTCAGGTTTCTTCTTCTTCCTGTCCTCCTCTATACCCCCCCTCCTTTTTACTCAGTGCAGGGTTTTTCCTGCATATAAAATTACGAGGCGGCCGCCTCAGCCTAATTTCGTGCCGCCCCCGGCTCTCAAAACTCTGACGTCGGGAAAATTGTTATTTTCTGACAAGCGCTGTGGAAGATGGATGTCATTTTAACTGCAGTTGCAGCATTGCACCGATGTGGTGGCGCTGTATCAACAAGACTGCACTGGAAGTCGCTGCCAAAACTGCCAAAGAGGAAGAACAGAGCCGAGAAATTCCCTTCCTAGAGGATTTTGTTTTGTGTTTCGGTTTCTTCGCTAGTGTGTGTGTTAATCGGCGGTGTTAATTACGCGAGCACATTGCAGGGGGTACGTGAAAACATAGGCGGAAATCTCGGGGGTGTCGGGGGGGACAAGACCCCTCCATCCATAAATTTTGAATAATATAGTAATATTCAATGAAAGTGCAATGCAAGCGGTGCTAATTATAAATGTAAAATAGTGGGTTTTTAAGTGTTTAAAAGTTATGACCTCCCCCATGCCTCAGTGGTTTGGTCCGCATCCTGCTGCCGGCAGAGCGGCAGCTCGGTAACTTTCAGTCCGTCAGCCTGAGAGGCAGCAGCCTGATGAGAACTAGCAAGAAAACCTCCTCAAGTGAAAGCCAGTGAGTCATTTATCACACCACCTGTTCACCAAGCACAAGGCTGTAATATGAAAAGCGATATTTTTCCCCTGCTTGGTCCAAAACCTGCCTCTTTCAGCTCACTGTTTAAGCTAATAGCTAAAGACAGTTTACAGGCTGAAGCGAGTGCAGGACAGTGAGGGAGAGAGAGAGGACAGACCACAGGAGGAGCAAATACTGAGCTTTTTATTCTTTCAAAAAGTCTGTCAGGATATTAATGTCAGAAATAGTTCATATTTTACTGATATTTTGAGTTTGTCTCTAGATAGATATCTATTTTTTTTGCATTTTAAACTGCATTATTTTGTGGCATAGTTTCATTTCATTTTCTTATTTGATCTAAAAGGGACAGTGTACAGCTTTAACATATACTGTATGTCACTATTTGATGCCATATCTTGCTTTGTTTTTTGTTGACACTACAATAAATTTTTTTGAAGAACAGCTTGATGTAGTTGGATTATTCAAGGTATTTCCTGTAGTTTTAGAGCTTATTTTGAGTTTCTAGTTCTTGTAAAGCTACTTTGATGGACTGTAGTGGAAATAGAACAGTGAGTAAAGAAATTAGGATTATTGCTTTGAATAGCATTATTTAAAACCTATGAACACTGGCCTAGCTTGTCTATTCAGAGAAGAGGTATCACTTCGGCTTATTTTTCAATCTATGTTATCACATGCATACTACTGCTCATTCATTGGTAGCTGAATTGTTAGGTCTGTTTCATAAGTAATTTACATTTTTAAAATAATAATAATTTAACATATTGTTAACATAAACATACACTAACACTAAATACCGAGTGTTTGAGCAACATATCTCTTCTGTGCTACAAAAGGTCCATGGTAAAAAGCATGATCAGGATGGTACCACCTCTGCCTCAATTTGAGCCAGGAAAAACCCTGCAGTGCATGCTATTGTTCCAGAGTCCTCCACCCCTTTTGCTTTCGTTGTGCTTTCTATGTCTTGTCTAGGTCATCCAGCTGCAGACGAGAAGGCTGGATGCTGCGAGTCTTCCATCTAGACTACCTTTTCAGGATACCCTGCTGTTTCTGCTGTTATCTGCTGTCCCAGTTTGTCCCTATCTCCCTGTCTCTGTCTCTTTGTCTCTCTCTCTCTCCCCTCACCACCCCAACTGGTAGAGGTAGGTGACCGCCCGCCCTGAGTCTGGTTCTACCTGAGGGTTCTTCCTGTTAAAGGGGAGTTTTACCTCGCCACTGTCGCCAAGAGCATGCTCAGGAGGGAATCTGTTGGGTTTCTTTGTTTTTTTCTTCTGTAATTCGTAGAGCGTGGTCTTTACCTGCTCTACCTGTAAAGTGTCATGAGATAACTTCTGTTGTGATTTGATGCTATATAAAGTTTTATTGATTGATTGATTGAGGTCAGAGTACCAGAGACAAGGTCCTTCATGCAGCATCAGAAAGGCATGAGGAAGACAGCAAAAGCTGGCCTTGCTAAAAAAAAAAAGAGACACAGCAGTTGCCTAATGTTGCTGCACCATCTGCATACATCATTGACCATCCAAGCAAGCAGATCTACACATATAATCACAGGCAAAGCCAATGTACCTAACTACAGGAAATACCTTAAGGTCAGTGATAACAAGGCTGCTTATGCAACTTTGTAAGCAGCTACATAGCTGATACAGGGCCCAAGAGGATCTCTTCAGAGAGCACAGCCATTTTGGCAAGTGGCTTTGAAAATGGGGAGGAGGTCAAGGTGGTCAGCAAGTCAGGTGTTGACATGTGTAGAGACCAGGAGGAGGCTGTCACCAGATTGGTATTCCATGCAATACATCTTGCACAGTCACATTCTCGGGTCATCATCAGATGTGATGATGCAGATGTACTGGTTTTGCTTGTCTATTATTCCAGAAAAGGAATGTTTGGATCCTCGGTGGTGTTCACGCACTCTGGACATGGCCAAAGGGAGAGGTTTGTCCCAGTCTGTTCTATTGCATAGAAGCTTGGTGCAGCACTTTGTGCGTGTCCACCTGCATGCCATGCCCTCACAGGTTGTGATACTACAAGCAGCTTATATGGAACTGGGTAGGCTACTTGCATTTAACAGACTCAAGACCCACCTGAGTTACTTAAAAGAGATGGACAATTTTGGACGTTCTGAAAGCCTGGAGGAGGCTATTCCTGTGACAAGAAAGTCTGCCCTCCTACTTTATGGCCAATACAAAAGGGAGGATGGCCATCCTTGCGCCACTTTGGGCGAGTTGAGGTACACAGTAGCATCTACTACGGATTCATCAGCTCCACATCTACCCCCAACGGAGGATGCCTTCCAGCAACACGTCAAGAACCTTGTACCAGACCGTAGTGTGGTGTCACAGCCATGTGGCTAAGCCTCATCTCTGGAACCCAGTTGGTAGAGGGTGGAGGCTTAGAGAAAGTGGCTCTATTGAATCTGTGATGTTCCTGAAAACACCTGCACCTAAAGAAGTCCGAGACATCACCCATCTATACTGTAAGGACGGAAAGTGCAGTAATACCAGCAAATGCCAATGCCTTTCAGTGGGCTTGACCTGCAGTTTTGCTCTTGCTCTGTCCCTGACTGCTCAAATGTGAGCCATGTTGTTACTGATGATAATGAGGATGAGTGATAAGGATATGTTTGTTGTATCACTTTTTGCTCTTTAAACACTTGCCTCCCTGCACACGCACACACGCGCGCGCGCACACACAAACACACTTACACACACTATTTAAATTAAGTCCAAGCATCTAACACATTAGCTTAGGTTTAGTTAAGTTTAGATTGCAACATTTATTTTTATTAAAAACTTTGTTAATCTGTAAAGCTGTTTCCTTGTCTCTGTGTCTCTGCGAGGTTACCACGGACCTTTTGTAGCACAGAGGCGATATGTTGCTCAAACACTCGGTATTTAGTGTTAGTGTATGTTTATGTTAACAATATGTTAAATTATTATTATTTTAAAAATGTAAATTACTTATGAAACAGACCTAACAATTCAGCTACCAATGAATGAGCAGTAGTATGCATGTGATAACATAGATTGAAAAATAAGCCGAAGTGATACCTCTTCTCTGAATAGACAAGCTAGGCCAGTGTGCTGCTGTTAGCCAGTGAAAATAAAGAGGAGTGGCAACTCTTCATATTGTTACACAATCTATGTCTGTGCGCTGCTGTGGCCTGGAAATTCCGGTAAAATAAGACAGTCGCCTAAAAAGTAACCTGTTTTTAGACCACTTTCACTTGTTTCAGGATCATTTTTCCTTGTTCCATTGGCAGTTTTTTTTTTTTTTAAACTTACTGAACTTAGTGAACTGTGTTTTAAACACAAACAGCTAGCTAAGAGGATGGTTGGGAAAGTGGAAATTCGAGGGAAGTCGGTTGGTTTGACAAGATCCTTTAATTCACATGTGAGCCAGCAAATACTCCCCGCAAACACACACGCCGCACAGATCGGCAGCGTGTGTGAGCTCGTCGTATATCATCATATAGCAGTCAAACTAAGCTGCATTTTCACTTCCACCACCAGGAAGTGGTGATGGAACACACACACTAGCGAAGAAACCGAAACACAAAACAAAATCCTGTAGGAAGGGAATTTCTTGGCTCTGTTCTTCCTCTTTGGCAGTTTTGGCAGTGACTTCCAGTGCACTCTTGTTGCTACAGCGCCACCACATCAGCGCAATGCTGCAACTGCAGTTAAAATGACATCCATCTACCACGGCGCTTGTCAGAAAATAACAATTTTCCCGACGTCAGAGTTTTGAGAGCCGGGGGCGGCACGAAATTAGGCTGAGGCGGCCGCCTCGTAATTTTATATGCGGGAAAAACCCTGGTATTAACGTTTTACATCAGCAATTTTCCAGTGAATTTTATTCAATCCAAGTCAATTTTCTTACCAGTAACTGTGTGGTAAGAAAATTGTTACCAGTAACACCACATAATGATTTATGGCCTGTGTTTGGGACACCTTATACGTTTTAGTGACATAGCTCCATGAGTATACAAGCTATTCTTACACAACTGATATTGCTGGATTCAGCAGAACCACACCTTTCCAGCAGGCCCTCATATGTATTGGTATGACAATCCATGACAGAGTCACTATAAAGCAAAAAGAACATTCATTCAGATTTTACATTCTCGCCTATTGTAAGTATGTGTTAAAATGACTATCTCCCATGTTATTTAAGATATTGACATTCTGTTTCTTCTTTTATGTAGAGTGATGTCCTGGCCTCAAGCATGCCAAGTTTTAGACCTCTCACAAATTCCATTGTGAACCTACATGAGTTTATATGCCTCAACCCACATACGGCCAGGCTTTATTTTTAGTTTGGGGGTGTATGACAATATATATCAGTTTCACCACTTTTGCAGTAAAATATTTTTATCCAAGAATCCATTTCATGTATGGGAGACCTTAGTGATGAGGAAAAACAGTGTTGGGTTTGGTTCTACCTCCGGTAGGGGTATCTCAAGTTTTTGGGGCCATTGTCACAGGCCTAGTATGTCGGATCCCTGATAGAAGAAATTGACAGAAGATTTCCATCGGACATACTGGATGTTCTGTCATGGTTCACAGTTTTGGAGCCAAAAAAACCCAGAAAAAAGCTGCTATGGCAAAACAGTCTCATGAGAATTTTTCTCACTATGGTGCAGAGAAGCTTGACAACCTTCTGACACACTTCTCATGCAATATAAGTGCAGCAGATGCACGATCAGAGTTCGCAACGCTGAGGCAACTCATGGTTTCCAGTGACCTGTATGCCTCATACTCTTTTCAACAGTTTGCAGAGGCTGTCTTGTGTGAACATAGTGGTGTATTCACTGAAATGGGGAAGCTCATTAAGATCGCTATGGTCGTACCAATTGCAAGTGTGTCTTGTGAACGTGGATTCAGCACACAAAACAGGATTAAAACTAAATTCAGAAAATCACCGAATAACACAAACCTCACCAATCTGATGCTCATTTCAGAGTTTACCTCCCCTCCTCCTGGACAGTTTTCAGACCCACAAATATGTTCTTGTTTTAATCCCTGTGTTGTTAAGTGGAAAGAGAAGACGCAGAGCAGACAAGACAGGGAAAGAGCATGGAGATGGGAGAAGAGAAAGCCATTGATGCAGCAGAGATGACCACTAAAGAAGGAGAAAGAGACAACAAATCAAAGCAGTGTATTAATCTGAGGTACAAATAAGACAATGTGCAACCTGCAGTTAAGTTTGCAAATAGGCCCTGGCATTATAGCTTAATAACTGCCAGGTCATGTGACCTATTGGGTCAAAATCAGTGTGGAACAGTAGAGCTACACTTGCTATATGGTGCACACCCCTTTTAATACCATTTTAACCCTTCTCATATTTGTTATGAATTTTTAAATCCATTTCATAATGTAAATATGAGCATTATATCTTAATAACTCTCAGGTCATGTGACCTTTTGGGTCAAAATCAGTGTGGAACAGTAGAGTTACACTTGCTGTATGATGCACACCCCTTTTTATATCATGTTGACCCTTCTGAATTTTTTTTTATAAATTTTAAAATCCATTTCGTAATGTAAATATGAGCATTAGAGCTTAATAACTCCCAGGTCATGTGACATATTGGGTCAAAATCAGTGTGGAACAGTAGAGCTACACTTGCTGTATAATGCACACCACTATTTATATCATTTTGACACTCCTCATATTTTTTCTGAATTTTTAAATCCATTTCATACTGTAAATATGAGCATTATCTTAATAACTCCCAGGTCATGTGACCTATTGGGTCAAATCGGTGTGGAACAGTAGAACTACACTTACTGTATGATGCACACCTCTATTCATAGCATTTTTACACTTCTCAGAGAACAAAGTCCGGAGTCCGATATGAAGAGGCAGCCATTTTCAGTGCCAGGCTTCCTGATTTACCATGAAACAATCCAAACACAGACCCTTTACATGTACAAGACCCATTGGTCCAAAATTAATTAAATAATGATAAATAAACAAACGTAGCTAAAAAAAGTGATTGGTATTGCTCTTGCAGAACTTGGGAAGCAAATATCATAGTTCAAGTTTAATCCTTACAATGTGACTGTACTTGCCAACATCCAGACGACCGTGTGTATCACGGTTTACCCCACTGTACACGGTTCTGTGTTAAACAGGCTGGCAGACGACACAAGAACAAAGCTGGTAAACACGGTAACGTCGTTGAACATACATTACTTACCCAAACTGCGCGTACAGAAGACGATTTACTTTCGATTTTAGTCCGTGTGTCTGACAGCCGTTAAAAACGCCCACGAAACGTGGCCATAGGCTTGTAGGAAAGATAGCCGAGATCAGAGCCTATCTAATAGCACAGCGCCTGAATCAACTTACGTCTGATTGGCTGACGCGGGCGAAGTGTTCCGCCAATCTTCAGTGTTTACATCCGGTCCCGGTTGGGTACAGACCCTGCTGTTGTACGTGGTTTTGGTGCTTTTCCCTCCGAAATTCACATTTGGCAGAGGCACCAACTCATGAAGGAGACTCCGTGTTTATGTAAATATACAGCATGTAGCTGGACAGACAGTATCGCGGTTTTCCCGTATTCCCCAGAACGGAAAAGCTAAACACGCTAGCCTGCGGAGCTAACACTAGCCTTGTCATGTAGCGGCTCCATGCTTGATGTGCGGATGCCGTCGCCGCACAGATTGAAATAAAAAACAAAGTCATATTGTAGAAGTTAGTCTGTCAGTGTGTGAGCTGAGGAGTGTCCAGTCCAAATGTCTCTCTGGGATGCATGATCTGAGCTGTGGATTCAAGTCCCTCTTTCTCTCTCATGTCCTCTGTAGTGATGTTGTGCTCATCCTGTTCGCTGCACATCCTCTCAGCTCAGCTCAGGACACTCGTTCAGCAACACTCAGCATTTACAGCTGTCTTTCTGAACACGTTTCAGTACCAGCAGCTAATCAGCTGCAAAGGTGACCCATCCTGTGCTCTGCTGCTACAGCCTCTGGAAGACCTTTAGTCCAAATTCTACATTTGTCTGAATTTTCAGTGTGAGGCAGACACAGCCTTTGGTTTTGTACAGCTTTTAGTCCAAAAAAAAAAAAAAAAAAAAAAAAAAAACCGCAATGATGCCTCCAGTCTCATGCCTTTTCTTTCATCCTGTTCTGAGCCCAGTTCAGAAGCAGCTGTATTTTTCATACAGTTAGAAATAGTTCATAGCATTAGTTTGACACAAACATGTATGAGTGACACTCCCACCTTCTTGGTGAGTGTTACTAGCAAGGTTGATCTTCAGAGTGTGATTGCAGACCAAAACTCAATTTCCTAAAGCATTTTGGGAAATGAAGTCCAGTCTAGTAGGGATTAATGTTGCATATTCAGGTAATAACAATGGCAACAGCTTGCAGAGTGACTTAAAGTTTTCATGTTATCATTATTATTATTATTATTATTATTATTATTATTATTATTATTACTATTATTGTTCATTTGAAGTACAACCCAGCCATAACAGTGGAATTCAGCAGTTTAAAAATGCTGCAACATGGCAACAAAGCGGTCAGTGCTATGCCCTGCCATGACAGAGGAAACTCCAGCACCACAGATGGACTGGGAACAAGATTCAGCCCTGACCATTTTCATCTGGACCAGACCCCTGTTCCCCCAAAATACGCACTTATGAGTTGCATAAAGCAATATCAGGCTATTTCTAACATCTAGGCTAAGCAACAGATATCAAGGTGGCACCCTAACAACAGGTGTACTTACAGGGTTTCATAAAATAATATAATAATTACCAAGAAACAGCCTGGAGGAAAAGTTGGCACCCCAGGAGGCGCATTTAGTCATCTGACAGCTCTCGGCACACTTATGCTACAATTCCTAACTTAAATCAAACACATATTACAAAGTCATATGTCATGATGAATATAGTCTATGACAGAATGCATCACTGTTATCATACAACAAAAGAGCCAAACTCAATTTTCCCTTTGGACAAAAGCTTCCCTTAATGTTGGGATGGCCTAAAGGTGATCTGGAAGTGTGTGTGAAGTTGGACATGAATTACCAGCGCTCTGTTTAGTCCATCATCTGACACTGTGTTTGAGCTGATCTGATGCTATTCACACATCAGGCTTGACAGTCCATATCTCTACCAACGCTGTTTAAACAGGCTCATTCACTGCTGTGGTCAGGCTGTCACCCCTGCTGGAGCGAGCCAGAGCCACTGATCAGCTGAGCCATGATGGCACCTCACCTTGACATCATTTAAAAAACAGCAGCACAGCAGCTCTGAGGAGCAAACAGAGGAGAGTAGCATGTCCTACTGCAGACAGTGAGAGGACGTCTCATCAGTGCGCTCCTTTCTGCCATTCTGTCAATTATCCCATCATTGTCCAAAGCCATAAGAATGACTTTCTCTGGAGCCAGAAGCATGAACACGTCAAGATGCATGTTAACATTTATGTAAATGAATGCTCTCAGTTGTTGAAATATGCCTTTATTGTGGCAGACTGAGAGAAATGCAGGTGTGTTGTATTATGGGAAAAATGTTGTCAGCCAGTGAGAGTCGCTGTTAGGGGCTTGTGTAAAAGAATGAGGATGTCCAGTAAAGCTCTCCTCCAGTGAGAGCAGACCCACTGTGTTTCTTCTTGGCTCATGTCAGGTGTGTTCAGGATAATCTCGGTCTAGCACTGGATGCTCACGTTAAGGACGCTGTGTAGGTGTTCTGATGACATCAAGTGTGAGAAATGATAATAACAGAGCACTTTCCCACCTTGAGGTTATATTTCTTTTTCTCCATATTTGTTCAAATGTGTCAGCATTAGCTTTAGTACTTCCCCTGGTAATTGTCAAAACATTGCATAATGACAGCTAAATAGATCAGTAGATAAATATTTACTCTGAATAGCTGAGTCAGCCCACACCCATAGCGAACTATTAGCCGACCAATCAAATGATGGGAGTGCCACATGAACATCCTCTCCTGCAGGGTATATAACAGGCAATGTGTGACCTCTCCATTTCCCTGAGTACATGAACCTGACAGAATATGAGCATAAGAATGGGGTGTGGCACAAAAGCTAATATCTCACATGTAGAGCTTAAATTTATAGCTTTTAATAGTATCAAAAGCTATAAATATACACTGTAGATAGATGACTCAGTGTGAGCTAATGGCAGAATATTGAAGATATGTATTTATGAAACACACAACAGCACAGAGTCCTTCAGACATGTCTACCTTTATATTCCCTGCTTTTCACCCCAGGCCTGCCCCTGATCCTTCTCACTGCCCCCTGCCCATCCCCTTGACACACATACACAAACACATGACTGCTACAACACACCCTCTCCTAAACAATGATTTGCGTCAGTGGAAGCGCTTGAGTCCCGACTGAGCGGTGACAGTAACTCACGTGAGGCATTAGCTTGGACTTGGTCATGAAGTCTCCCTCAGGTGGAAACAAGCTGTTTCTCTGTGGTGGATGGCAGACTGGCTCTGCTCCTGTGTCTGTGAGACAGGAAGAGCTGGGTGGCCTGTCTGTCTCACCACACAGAGGAGGGTCAGTGTCACGAAGCCTCATGACAACATCCAAACCTACCACTGCTGTCCTCTGCTGGCACAGCCCTGGGCTTTAGTGTTAAGATGACTGTCGCATTACAATGTTGAATTCAAACTTCTCTTCATGTGTGTGTCACAGGATATTGTGATCTGATTAATATAATTTTAACTGATCAGCTCTGAAGGTGTCCAAACTCCTCACTCTGTGCTCCCAGTATCAACCTGTAGATCTGCCTGGATTGCCCTCTCTTCATTTAAAACCCTCCTTCTTGATAAAGCTTATAAGTAGGACTGTCCCATAGTTCTGCTGCTATAGGCCTAGACTGCCAGGGGCCCTCCCATGATGCACTGAGCTCTCCTCTCTCTCCCCTCTCCTTCCTCACGTATTCATATTCCATTAATACATGTTACTATCTGGCCGTCTTCTCTCTCCTGTAGTTGTGTGCTCTCTCCTCTTCCTTCTCTCTTCCTCTGTCTCTTTTCAGCAGGTATTTCTGCCTCTGGAGCTCTAGAGTCTGCACCCGTGATGGCAAACCCCCTGCTGCCCCTAATTTGACGTATTACAAATAAAACTGAACTGAACTGAACTTAGACTGAAGATATTGACCTATAGACTTGGGTGGAAACGAGCACAGCAGAGAAAGACATAGTGGCAACCACACTCCGCTTCGATCCAGAGAAGCAAATGAATGAGGTCAGCTTGCCCATCCAAATAAAATGAAAGCCCTGGTATCCTACTGACGTTCTTGCAGAATGCACTCAAGCTTAATGTCAGCAAGAGTTGCTTGAGCAGCACTTGGAGACTGTCCTGTGAAGTCCACTCAGCAGTATATGCTTGGTAGTCTAGGTGGAAAAGGGGGGTCCACGCATATAGGGTGGGTTTTTTTTATCAGGACCTGTTTTTTCTTAATCATTGAAGGGTGTATTTTAAGATTCTGCCAGGGACCAGGCTGAAGTAATGTTCCATGGGATTCATTTTTAACCCTTTCTTACAAAACCCTGGTACAAAACCCGAAAATGGAAAAAATAGAAAATAGCATAACTTTTGAACGATACATGCTACAGGGACAAACACATTTTTCCATACAATTTGGATTCAGGGAATCCATTAAAATGCTTATTATTAAGATTCAAGCACATTTTAACTCCATTTCAGGACAAAAACTACAATAAAAATAGGCAAAAATCATCAGATCACGTCTATATTTCTCTGTTTACTAAATATTTTGGGTGGATTTTTCTTGCCAATTATTTTTTCTCAATCCTTGAAGGGTGCACTTTAAGATTCTGCCAGGGACCAGGCTGAAGTCATGTCCCATGGGGTTCATTTGAACCCTTTCTTACACATACCATAACCAAACCCCAAATAGAAAAAATAGAGAATAGCATAACTTTTGAAGTGCTCATCATAAAGAGACAAATGAACACAGTTTTCCATTCAAGTTTCGCCAAAGGAATTCATTAAAATGGTTATTAGAAAGATTTAAGCACATCTTGACTCCATTTCTGGACAAAAACCACACAAAAACAACAAGCGGAATCATGCACTTTACAATACAAGCATGAAATTTGGCACAATTTTGGCAATTTTTGCCCTAAGGATCATTTTTGGCTATAGGGCCATCGCAGATTTGTCCCGTGGTAACTGTGGCAACCATTTTTCAAAATGGCTGCCACCTGCTGTGATTTTACCTGTAACTCAGGTTCTAGACCACCTAGGATCTTGATCCTGGTGGCTAATCCTACATTTTCAAGGATGAGGAATACAGTGGTTATATTTACAACATGCTAGCAACTACCTAACTACTTATTTCTGGCATTCAGTTAATTAAATAATAGTAAAAAAACATCAAAATATGTATTTCGTTAGGGTATACTGTACATGATTTCTAAGATGTTGATAGATATGCCATGAAATGTGTGTGTTATGGCAATGGCCAAAGTGGAGCTATACAGCAGTACAGAGACAGGATACCTTTTAGCCTAAAGGCATATTTAATAAAGCCAAAGAGGAAAGAAAGTGTTACAACACAAAGTTGTGTATGATGACACAGTCCACCACAGTGACAAAGGGCAGTGTGTTAGGGTTAGAACTGAAAGGAGAAATGAAGAGCTGCCTTGGCACATTTGCACACACCCCTTTTTGCAACCACAGCGGAGGAGGTTGCGACATGCCAGGCTTGCTTCTGGTACTGTGGTCCAGTCAACTGTAACTATCTTTATGTGATAATCTCTTAAGCTGCATAGTCCTACAGTTTGGGTTTTCACTTCCAAATGGCTACGGTATTTCCACAGTAAAGTACCCATTCTGAATTTCACCAAATATGCATAAAATTGACTACAAATTCAAACCATTTTGGTGTGATTATTTTCAAAATTGAAAAAATGAAGAATGGGCACAGAATGGGCACTTTACTGCACAGTAAAGTGCCCATTCTGTGTGACATTTTACATTTTTTCAATTTGAGAAGTAGTCAGTTTTATGCATATTGGTGAAATTCAGAATGGATACTTTACTGAGGAAATTTGGAAGTGAAAACTCGAACTGTATGTCCAGCTTAAGAGTTGGTAAAAAGTTCATGAAAATGTCGATGTTTTGACAAATAAATGCATTTCTGATGCAATGGTCATTATATTTCTAGGGTTAATAATGAACAAATAATAAACAATAAATGAATATAAGACACAAAAGCAAGCTACAATGGTCTAATATTGAGGAATTTCAGTATTCGCAACTGGTGAAATAGCCCCATGTTTGGGATCAAAAATAAAAATGAAGAACTTGCATAAAGAAAAAATGTTTTATATCCCAAGAAAGAATAAGCTTTGAACTTTAAATTATAACAGAGATCAGATTTTTTAAGACATTCCACATGCAGTTATGGGCCAATGAAAATCTGACACAAAAACTTTTTTTGGATTTGGACCCAAGTGCGTGGGATGTCCTGAAAATTTGGTGAAATGACATGGAATGACCCATGTCCATTTATCACTTTTTATAAAAATTTTTATAATTTTTTTTTTTTTTTTAAAATAGGTCAAAAAAAGTAAACATCCAAAAATGATCCCTATTAGAATCAATGTGTTTAATGCAATATTTCTTCATTTTTGTTTTAAAATAATGATTCTTATTATATTTTGGTCAACACAAGAATAATTTCATGTTTTACATGTTCATTTATCACAAGGCTACTCAACCCGTGGCCCGGGGGCCACATGCAGCCCGTGCATCATTTTTATGTGGCCCGCCACTATCATGTAATAAAAATATTATGATTCTATCTAATCATTTTGGGTATAAAGCCTCATTTTGTTGTAACTTGATCATTTCATCATTAATCATTGCATGACAATCTTTTATTCAGTGAGGTTTGGCCTTGGATGGAAATGTAGCTGTTTTCTGTATGTTTCATTAATTTTTAGACTACTCACGTAGCCTGTGACAAAATTATTGTTTAAACGTCCAAAACAGGACAGACATGTTTAGCTTGTGGCCCTTGGACACAGCTGAATTTTGCTGAGTGGCTCCTGAGCCATCTTAAGTTGAGTGGCCCTGATTTATCACCTTGTTTCATTTGATCAAAATATTGCTATCAATGCAGCTATCAAAACGCCAACATTCATCGTTTGTCTGGCCGTCTGTCTGTCTGTCTATGCACGTCCACACATATGTACACACACACGCGTGTCTTCTCTCTTCTCACTATGAGCAGCTCTTACAAACTGCTTGTTTGTGGCAGTGAGCACTGCACACAGTGTCACTGCATCTCCAACAACTATTGCTGGCTTTGCGATCTTTTGTTTCTTGGACAGATCTTACACCTCTTTCTCTTCTGCTGGCCCTGTCTGCTTCTCTCCTGTGGCTGGATTGCAGCTTTTGTCATTCTACACCTTCCCATTGCTTCAGTGATGTAGGTTTGTAGGCGTAGGTTACCTTCCAGTCATCATATATATATTCTGAAGTATAAAAATGATGATAATATTTACATGTATGTTGCTGTGTAAAAATAACCCTCAGGGTGGTGAGACTGCTAGCATTAGATGTGTGGATCAACAGTAAATGCATACCTGACATTCACAGCTGATAAAAATCAAAGGTTCCTAAGGTTAACCCTTGAAATTCCATAGAAAATGCTTAGGGTCATTTTTGACCCCACGAATGGAAGAGTGGGGTATTGATATAAAAAATGCAATTACTTAAAAGACATAACAATTAAATACAAATCCAAATGGCCTCATGTCAAAGACAACCTATTTGAGGAATACAAGGAAGATTAAATGCTAAAAATTTAAAATGACTAAGACATTGAAAAAAAAAAAAAAAAAAAACACCGCTGGGGTCATTTTTGACCTCAGCGTATGCATCTAAGGCTTAAAGCAGAGAGGAAAGACGATGGTTATTGTTATTGAAGGTCAAGCAAGAGATGAAAGACTGGCTGAACCAGTACATTGTTGAGGAAGCCACAGTCCACTCAGTGAAAAAAAAATTGGCTCATTGCGAAGGGACTTTCTGCCTCTTGCTTTGCTTTCAGTTTTATTTATCCGTGTACAGACAAAGCCTTGTGAACAGCTGCTGACGGTCGAAATCCTGTGTGAATCAGTCATATGATCTCTTCACTCTCTCTCTCTCTCTCTCTCACACACACACACACACACACACACACACACACACACACACACTGGACCATTTGAAATTATTACTTTAAGGCACTGTGTTTTGACATGTTTTGCTGCATTGTTTGTTATGCCTCCCTTCCAAAAAGTATTTCAAGTTTCACAAGATGTTTTGGTTAAAAATAAATGTCACAGACTCTCCACTCTTGCATGTGACTCTTTATCTATTTCTCCTTTCAGTTCTTGTTCTTTTTTTTGTGGATGTAAGCAAATGAAGAACTTGATCAGGGTGTGAAAAAGCCAGTGTCCTGTTACTTTCTATTTCCACTAACCAAGCTACTTCTTATATAAAGCTGCTATGCTGGTGTCTATTTCAGAGTGAAAAATGAATAAGATTAATTTGCTTGTTGTGTTGTCTCAGCAAGGAAAATGAGCACGCACACACTCATGTCTACTGCAAATGTCTTATTTGTTACAAACTTTCAGGCAGAGACCTTCTTCAAGAAACTCAGTGGCAACAAATGGCTGTGATCATGAAAGCCCCAATGTAGAGCACCTGTGTCAAAGACTCATGTGACTCATACCTCAATCAGTCTTTATCAATCAATCAATCTTTATTTATATGTTAGTTGCCGCCTCCCTCCTGTCTTTGTGTGTGTGTTTTCCCTCCGTTTTCCCCTCCCCTTATGTTGTGTTGTCTTCCTGATTTGCAGGCTGGGCATGGCGGCCTCATTGGTCTCATCTCCCTAACCTGTTCCTTCACGCACCTGGTCTGCATCTCCAATTATCTCCACCCTGCTACAGTATATTACCCCGGTTCAGACCTCCATTCTCAGCCTGTTCGTCGTTTGCCATGCGTGGTAACTACTCGGCTCCTTGGAAGACCTTTGCTATATCGCTTGCTCTGTATTTTTTTGTAACCCTGGATTTTTTCCCCTGTGCCTCTAGACCCTGTCTGCTCCTCTGTGCCCAGCCTGCCTTCCCTTGCCCTGCCTGTCGTGTCCAGCCTTGTCGGTGGATCTCCATTGTCTCTGTCTATTTTTGTGCCATCTGGCCTTTATTGAAGTGTTTTTTTGATTGTATCACCGACTCCGCATTGTGGGTTCACTTTTGTTCGAAAGCCTCGGCTTAACAATATAGCATCAAATCACAACAAAAGTTATCTCGTGACACTTTACAGGTAGAGCAGGTAAAGACCACGCTGTATGAATTACAGAAGAAAAAAACAAAGAAACCCAACAGATTCCCTCCTGAGCATGCTCTTGGCAACAGTGGCGAGGTAAAACTCCCTTTTAACGGGAAGAACCCTCTACCGCAGGGGTGTCAAACTCGTGCCATGGAGGGCCAAGAGGCTGCAGGTTTTCATTCCAACCAACAACTCCACCAGGTGATTTCACTGATCACCCTACCTCGAAACAGAGAGGCGGGACTAATCAGTGAAATCACCTGGTGGAGTTGTTGGTTGGAATGAAAACCTGCAGCCTCTTGGCCCTCCATGGCACGAGTTTGACACCCCTGCTCTACCGGTTGGGTGGAGAGGGGGGAGAGAGAGAGAGAGAGAGAGAGACAAACAGACAGGGAGGGAGATTGGGACAAATGACAACAACAGGGCATCCTGACAGATAATCTAGATGGAAGTGACACGCAGCATCCAGCTTTCTCGTCTGCAGCTGGATGAGCAGGACAGTATGACCTAGACAAGACACAGAAAGCACAACGAAAGTAAAAGGGGCGGGGGACTCTGGAACAATAACATGCACTGAGTAAAAGGAGAGGAATTGAAATACCTCAAGAGTATTGTGGCCCACGAATCATCTGATGGACAACAAGAGACCCAGTGTATGTAATACTCCCCACATAATGTCTTATGTGGGGTAGGCAGGCTGAGGACACCATAAAACATATGGCATAAAAATGATCAATTTATTTATTTATTTATTGTGATGAAATTTGTATTATTATTTGAAT
Organism: Myripristis murdjan; assembly: GCF_902150065.1. Classification (NCBI taxonomy): domain Eukaryota; kingdom Metazoa; phylum Chordata; class Actinopteri; order Holocentriformes; family Holocentridae; genus Myripristis; species Myripristis murdjan. The sequence continues at coordinate 33,511,099 of NC_043986.1, read as the reverse complement.
GAAAGGAGCGTAGCCATACAGTTAACAATGCAGTAGCAAATAAAGTAGGGCTAGAAGAAATGCGTACCAGTGATACAACAGATACACAAAACACACACCTATGGAGTCATGCCAAGACCTCAGAGTGAATTCAGTAGAGCATGCAAGCCACACATCTAGACATACATGCATGTAAGCCATACATTTTCACTCATACACTCATATAACTGCCATAAGCAGCTTCTTTAACCCTCAGAAGAATAAGATAATAACCATTGTTGCCAAGATAAGGTGTGTGGAGCTTTTCTAGTTGCAACCATCTTCTTTGCAGCTGTCAACCTGGCTAAAATCCAACATTTTCCCTATTTGTAAATGAAGTTGAGAGAAATCATTTAGAACAGTGTTTCCCAACCGGGGGGGTACGCGTACCCCTAGGGGTACGCGAGCACATTGCAGGGGGTACGTGGAAACATAGGCGGAAATCCCGGAGACGGATCCCAAGACCCCTCCATCCATAAATTTTGAATAATATAGTAATATTCAATGAAAGCACAATGCAAGCGGTAGAGAGAGGACAGACCACAGGAGGAGCAAATACTGAGTTTATTATTCTTTCAAAAAGTCTGTCAGGATATTAATGTCAGAAATAGTTCATATTTTACTGATATTTTGAGTTTGTCTCTAGATAGATATCTATTTTTTGCATTTTAAGTTGCATTATTTTGTGGCATAGTTTCATTTCATTTTCTTATTTGATCTAAAAGGGACAGTGTACAGCTCAAACATATACTGTATGTCACTATTTGATGCCATATCTTGCTTTACAATAAATCTGTTTTTTGAAGAATAGTTTGATGTAGTTGGATTATTCAAGGTATTTCCTTTAGTTTAGCTTATTTTGAGTTTCTAGTTCTTGTAAAGCTACTTTGATGGACTGTAGTGGAAATAGAACAGTAAGTAAAGAAATTTGGTTAGAGGATTATTGTTTTTAATAGCATTATTTAAAACATATTCATAATGAGGGGTCAGCACTGTACTGCAAATTTCAATGGAGCATAAGAGAGTTCAGAGAGAGATGTACAATCGTGCCAGACAGCAATTTTTTCATGTCCCCCCCCCCAAGAATTACTCTCTGAAATTTTGCTGTTTATCCCCACCCACCCACACACACACACACACACACACAATAATGAAATGGGATTTTCGCCCCTGCATGGAAACATTTCATAACATAACATAACTTATAACAAATGAGTATGACGTATGAGTGAGGGGGTACTCATGGTCTGACAAAAAGGCTCAGGGGGTACACAAGACAAAAAAGGTTGGAAAACACTGATTTAGAATCAGAACAGTGGGAGACAGGGGGACAGATATATGCAGTGATACATGCATGTTGGACAAATTTTCCTTATTCATCTTCCAGAAGTTAGCTGCACCAGAGCATTTCAAATCATGTGCTAAAAGGTTTTTTAAAGGTCAGCATTTTCTAGTATATGACAATATAATTTGGATACAAGTCCTCTAGTTCCCCGTGTCCCACGCAGCACTTTAAGTAATGAGTGCTCTCTGAGTGGAGTCTGCCCCGTAGGTCTACATGGCTGTCCTTAACTGTAATAAAAATGAAAACTTTACCACCTTAAATTAAACTAAATGGAAAGGTTTTCAAAAGAGTGCAGGCCCTTGTCCCTAAAAATGTTTTCAAGAGTGCGTATACCTTTGTCATACCAATGTCAGCACTGGCCAATATTAATTGGGCACTTGCCAATCAATAAACCTTCTGTCATGATGGGAGGTGGTGGTTGGACCCAAACGCAGGAGCAAGCAGGCAAGGAGCTCAAATGACAGCAAAACATTTAATCAACTCTAGGGAAAACACAGGGAACACTGGAATACATGCATGTAGCAACCATGAAACAGAACAATGAGCAGACAGTGAACAGAACTGAGCACAGAACTGACTTAAATACACTGGACACACCTGGGGAAGGGGCTGGAGCACATGACAAGAGAACACAGAGGACAGGCTGAGGGAAACACTGGGATAATTTCCAGACTGAGGGCAGGTGAGGAACTGGGAGAGCCAAACAAGACACCAGTGAAAACACTGATGGGAACCGGGCAAAGGGAACACAGGGGAACAGAAAAACATGAGTCCAATCTAAAATCCACAAACACAAGAAACATGAAACCATGACACCCTCATTATCACAAACTGGAGAATACTGGTTTCAAATGAATGAAAAACTGCAATTTTTTCCTGATTCTCTCCAGCCTGAGATGAGGTGAGACAGAATAGGACCAACGTGAATATTCCATTTATTAAGAGGGGTATTGGAAAATAAGACTTCCTCTAGCTTTAATGGAAGATTGAGGTTCTCCTCCAGAGAACGCCACGCAACATCAACTTTTTTATCATACCAACTTAAGCAGTGGATGCAGTGTAAATGAACCATGGTGAAAGTTAACACTGGGAGAGAGATCCCCAGTAAGTCTGTCTCGCTGCATTGTGGGTAATTTTAGATGGGGGCGCTTGCTGTTCCAAACAAAGTTAGTGATTACATGTTGTAGCCTGACCTGAGAACATGGACGAGGTGGCAAAGGTAACACTGAACTCACAAAGTTAATACGAGGAAGAACATTCATTTTGATAATAGATACTCGAGATCTGAGAGAGTTTGGGAAGTGCAGACTATTTATCAACATCACACTTAATCGAAATGATCAATTTATTTACAGCAAAACACTCCTATCAAAAGTAAACCACATTCTTTGTATTGCATGTGATTACACCATTTCCAGGTGCAGCTCTACGTGTTGTGACAGTGGACACAGTGTCCACATGTAGATGGTCTGTTTAAGGGGAACAGGAAGAGTCAGAAGAGTTTCAGGTCAGGCTGGCTCCAACCAGTTTACTATAAAAATTCTGTCTCTGGGGATTATCTAAAGTGCTGGAAGAAGACTGGATCAGTGGCTGTTCTCAAAGAGGGAGTGGTCAGTGAAAGCAAAACAGGGAATTGGCTAAAATCAACAGGTCATCTGATTATTTTTCACTTTGACTGGTTGTATTTTTGTGTCACATATTCATGACCTTTTACATGAAAATGTAAAGAAGGATGCATTGTTTTGTGTGAACTGGCCTAGAGTATATGAAGGACTTGTTACAGATTTATGCATCAATAACTCAACACACTGAAAAGAACCATTCTTCTCAATGACGGCTGCTTTTCATACTTACAGTCCATTTTACTTCTATTACTTTTAGACTTTTACTTGATCCACTGATGTACTTCACACTTGGTCTGTGCTCTGACAACAGAGGTCAAGTCAAGTTGTATATTATTCGTCCCTGTGAGGAAATTTGTTCTCTGCATATAACCCATCGTGTCAGGAGCAGGAGGGTCTATAGCCAGTGTCTTTCAAATGTACTGACAGGACTATGTTCAGATTCACATTCAGATTCAGATGACTTTATTGATCCCATGAAGGGCAATTCATTTGCAGTATACCCATCATAAAAAAAACACAAATGCATTAACAATATACACCATGTCACATGCCAAGCACAGCCAGTAAACAGACCCCGAGAACGTCTGTAAACCTACATGAAGAAGAAAACTATTTCATAAAATAAATAAATAACTAAATAGACAGTGAATGTCCATCAGGGGACACTGATCACATACAATGAATGCCCAGAGTTTAATAAGCTAATAGACGAAGGCATGAAGGACTTGGAATAACGGTTGGTTTTACACAGAGGTAAGAGATACATATAAGATATGTTTCTGTAAAATTATTGGCACTTTTCTTGGCACAGTATTGCGATAATTCAGGCATTAGAGTCATTTATCATGCATGAGACTTTCTATGGAGGATCATTTTGGAGCTGTGTTTGAGGATCAGAGAACAGTCTGCACTGCTCATTGCACGGCAGCATCAGCACTTTCTCTCAGGTGAAGTGTGCAGGAAAGGTGAAGCAGTCAGCATTGCAGTTTCAAAGATTAATGTTAAACAATTCAAAATCACAACATTAAAATACTGTCTTTGCCAGGCCGGCATCTGGATAGCTAGTCAATGAACCTGACATTTTGATTTCAGGTCTGAGGAGTTAGCTAATTTGTGTTCATTGCTGAAATAACAACATGATTTCAACACTGAGACTACAGGCTATTGCAGGTGAAATGCCCCCTAAATTTAGAACACTATAGAACATGAGCTCAACCTTTTATTTTTTGAGTCAAGGTCTAGTGAGAGAGCAAGTGGCCACACACATTAGAACCACGCACACTGTTGATTTGATAATCTTGATAAAATGTCCCCTGCCAGTGACAAATCAACCCTCACCATTGGTTCCAGCATTGTGGAAGTCAAGTTTGCCCTCATTTACAGAGAATGCTTATGCACAAACAGAGGCAGTCCAGTGTGTAAAGGTAAACAGGAATGTCACCACAAACACCAGCTTAGTGAAGTCACAACAATGCAAAATACTGTTTTCTCCATGGCTGATAGGATTAATCAGTATTATGTAAACTCATCTTGCGGTATTATATGAAAAAGTTCTAGAGCTTTAAAAACATGTATGCAACTTGATGCATGAAACTTTGCCTGAAAATGTGCACACCTCTGTGGGAACTGACCCATATGTAAGCATGTTTTGGATACACAGAGAGATCTTGACTCAGATGGCAAAGCAGTGACATAAATACATCAAATCAGACATCTAACAGGCTAAAATACCAAAGCCAAATGTTTAATGTGGGCTATAAACTTTCATCACGGTCCCAGTGAACTGCTACACAACCAAGCTGTGCTCACATGGTTATCAAATAATCATGCATTATGGTTATTTTCATGAGGTGCTTTGGAAGGTGTAGAAGGTGCAGAGGTCTTTCCAGTTTTTCCAGGCTGTAAATTCTCCACCCACTTATATCAGGCCATGGGTCAGAAGGCTTTCAGACAGACCTACATCATCATCATCATCATCATCATAATGCTTATTTACTCTGCTCAGTCTCATTTTGTTGAAAGCCTGTTGCGTGGCCTGCTCTCTCCTTGAGCTTCAGCCTCGCCTCCTCAGCTCAGATCTCCTGAGGGTGGAGTCTAAGGTGCAAGGAGAGGAAGCGAGGAGAGGAATAGAGGATGTACAACTGAGAAATGAGAAAGACCTAAAGTCAGAAAGCGGTTGCTATATAAGACAGCTCCACAATCAACTTGTTTCAGCGTCTGCAAATTCAGCACCACACAGAATATGAAGAATATGAAAAACTTCAGGGGTCAGCGGGTGAACCGCAACTGAGTTTGGCTGAGTCATTCTGCAGAAGAGCGCCTTATGACCAGAAGGGCAACAGATGGCAAGAAATTACAAACACTGTCACCAGTCACACTGCAGAGGACATGGTGCCTATTCAAATGAGAGTCAAGAGAGATGGTTTCAAACCACTTTGACTATGTTGGACAGCTTGACTGGCTGGAAATATTTCAGTCATACAGTTCTGCCTAAATTGTGTGATTCATGTCGCCAAACTCTGGAGCAGAAAATGTAGAGGGTTTCATATCGAGCCGGTGTAATGCAAGACTTTTGCAAACACATTTTTGAAGGGATGCAAAATATTGTCAATTATCGTTATCGGCAAAATCCCCCAAAATATCGAGATTTTTTTTTGTCAACATCACACACCCCTACTATGAAGTGTAGAGCAACTTCTGGTGAGTGTAACACACCCGGGGCCAGTGCAGTCATCCAGCTGACAGTCATCCTGCTTGCTGACATTGCTGACATTGGTATGACATCAGTCAAATAAACGCTTAGTCATCAGTTAATAGGCATATTGTTTTTTTTGGGAATACATCTCTTTGGTAGAATCAAGCATTTTGACATGGCTCATAAACCAGATATAAATATTGTACAGTTTGTGAGACAGATTCACCTAGACGGGCTCACACCAAACCCAGCAGTTGTTACAACATGGGAAAACGAAATAGAGCAACAACTCCCAACAGTGAATGCTCTTATGGAAAACAGATTACTAACGTGTCATGTAGGTCTATGTGTTTGTAATGCTGGATTTCAAACTTCAAACAAAATTCATTTACTTCTAAGAACTTTGAAGAGCCCAGCGAATATGTGAGTTTTTAAATAAAAATCGTTTAAGTACAAACTGAATCACTGAAGGTGGTTTATGACCTTCTTCAGCAAAATATAAATAGCATAATTTAACACAATGTATAAAAATAATGTGTGTGTGTGTGGACAATGATGTGGGTGTTTAAGGTGAGTGTTTGTGTGTGTAGGTGTGCAGTGATTATTGCATCAAGTGGGACTGATGATGAAAGACAAGAACATAATTTTTTTTAAAAAAAGACAAACGAATAAAAACTAACACCAAGCATTTTCTAAATCTAAACTAGCAAACACGCCTTAAAAAACAAATTAAAACCAAGTGAAAAATGTAAAACGATGATAACTTTGGGTCCAATTACATCCATCTTTCAAGAAAAAAATAATATCCCAGCGAGCATGCTCAACATGAAAGGAACAGAACAAATCGCGGGTGGAGATGTTGCAGTGTTGACCGCTGCCGGGGAGCTCCTCAGCAAATATGGAATGAATTTTTTTTTTTAACTACAAACTGAATCACTGACATTGATTTATGCCCTTTGACAACATACAGAATAGCATAATTTAACACAGTGTATAAAAATAATGTGTGTGTGGACAATAATGTGTTTGTGTGTGTAGGTGTGCAGTGTTAATTGCACCAAGACAGACTGATGATGAAAGACAAAAACATCATTTTAATAAAAACACCCTGAGCAGCTGTCTGTCATACACATCAGCTAGAAAAATATACAGTATATACGAGGATGAATCTGAAAAAATACTGTTTTTGTCAGTCCTTTTTAAAAAACATACAAAATCCACAGCTGAATAAAATACATATGGGTTTACAAAAGATACAAAAACAAAACATATTTCTGTAAAATGATTTACCCAGTGTACCCTCATACTGCACAGTGGAGATGGAATTGTATTTGCCTCTGTATGACTATGATGGTGATTATGATTCTTCTTCACTCAAATGATGATGCAGACTGGGAAATTAAAATTGTCAATAGTCAATAAAATTGGCAATAAAAGTCAAGAATAGTGTCAAAGTGATGAGATAAATGTCATGTACTGCACATGCTTTTGTACTCTAATGAGGCATTTTGGATTTCATTATCCAACATATGATGCATTATGAAGGCAGCAAAATATATGCTGCATCCATGAGCTGCATCCACTTGATTTCTTGGGTAAGATGGACTGTCTTGATTCCTCAGCTGGAGACAAACCAGGCTGAAACACCACAGTTCAGAACAAACTCAACCTCAACCTCAGAATGGAAGCAGGAGATGCATCACCTACTCAACACCTTCTCTGGGTGACATCACAGTTCCTCTTGAGCTTTGGTTCCCAATGGGTAAAACACAATGGTCCGTATGAGGTGATTTTTTATTTATTTATTTTTTTTAAATTTGGACCGAAATTAGAAGGAGTAAGCTCTTGAAAGTCAAACATTTGTCTTTCTGCATCGTCCCCTCCTACATGAACACACCTGATCCTGTGGTCATGGAGCATACTGATCCCTTTGGTGTAGAGAATGTTGATATTTTTAAAAATAGGCTCAAGACCGTGTGTGTGAGTGTGTGTGTGTGTGTGTGTGTATGTGTTGTCTGTGTGTGTATGTAAGAGAGAATCGAGGGGTGGGGGTCTGAGGTTGGGGTGGGGAGGGGGGTGTTTTTAACATGAAAAGCACTTTGTGCTACATTTCATGTATGAAAAGTGCTCTACAAATAAAGTTTGATTTGATTTGATTTAGAAACCAGTGTCATCTGAGCTGACAGTCATCATCTGAGACAAAATAACAACCACTGAGCTCCTGTCTTCATTTTTAGGATGAGGTGCAGTAGTAGTCAGCAGGGGCCAAATCAGGTCAATAGGGCAGCTGTGGAGCCAGTTCAAATCCACATTTCTGTACAGCGGCCATGGACACTGTGGAGGTGTGGGCAGGAGGATTGTCCTGGTGGAAGAGCACACCTCTTATCAGCTGTCCACTCTGAATCTCTTGGGAATCCACCTTCCTGGATGGAGGTGGTCCTCCATATTTGACCTCAGTAGCTCATGTCTCATGTATGACAGGGCATCCTCCCCAAGTGTGGCCACCAGGGTCTCTGGACCTCCTCACGTGTTCAGCTCTTCAGACAGAGGTAGCAGCAGGCTGCTTGATGGCTGATGGTTTCCATTTTCCTCAAAAGGAATTACTGTAAAAAAAAAAAAAATTTAAATTTATTTTATCCGTAACAGAAAACAGTTAAGTTAATAACGTCAAACTTCTTGTGTGATCATTCAACAAGCTGAACTGCATGTAAATTCAGAGGAAACTGTAGAGCTCATTTCCGTCTTAAACCACAAACGTATGTATCACCTCTTGAATGTGCCACTGATCTGCAGATGCAGAATGTTGTCTGCACAGTGACACCAACCCCACACTGTCACTGTGGGCTTGTTTTTAAAAGCACACCCACACGGGAAGTTGTACAGCAATGCATCCAAACTAGTCTACACAGATGTGTTACATGGCTGATCTGAAGCCAGCTGATCTGGCTTGTGACAAAAGATCAGCAGATCAGCTGGCTTTTGTCTTCTAGTGCCTCTACAACATTATGATCTGTTCTGCAGACAGGTTCTGTTAATTCTATAAAGTATGTGTCAGATGCATGTAGCATGGTGCACAACACACAGCTGAAGCGTTCTCTGTACACTACAAAGAGAATATGTCAGCATCCAAGTTGTATTACACTTGGATTCTGGGACTGTTTAACTACGTAGTGCCACAAAAACAAATACATATTTAGATGATGGTTCTGAAAATATCACTGCCTTCAGTCTGATCTGAGGATACTAATATATAGAGCTGCAACAGGAACATGTGATACACATTTAAAGACACAGTCAGTGCACATTTTCAATGCAAAGGAAACGTGATGACGTCTTACCTGTTGAAACACAGGCCTTTGATGGTCCCCCTCCTCTTAGTGTTTCCTTAAAGGTGCAACATTTATCTCAATCAACATGTGACATCATTTAATAACTTTCATAAATCAACCTTTGTCATCCAAGTAATTGTACTGGGTGTCAATTAGACAAGAGAGAGAAACATACCTGTTCTGGAACCTTTTCTCTTCCTCCTATAAAGTGATACCAGAGAAAAAAATCATCTTGGTCAACAGCCAGATGCTGATTTGACAGCAAATGTTGCTATCAGCAACATGTTTTGGTTTTGAGCTCTAAATGCTAATTCTACCTGCACTTTGTTTTGGTCTCTTCTTTCTTCGCCACATTACTGCAGCTGCAACTGCAACTATTATAACAGCAACCAAGACCAGTGGTACAATGATCGCTGTCTTGTTTGAACTGTCATGTTTTGGTCCACATTCAGAATCAGCTGAATGATTTCCTGGTCTGATCTGCTGAAGACCCTCAGATTCACATCTGGAATAATGATGGAAAAAGCTGTTAGTGAAACATTTACAGATGACATGAATTTACTGCAGCTGTAAGACACCAAACACGACCATCACTGCTCTTGGAGTTGTACTTACTTTGTGTGAGGTTGGCAAGATGTAGATGTTCCATTTGAATATGTTTCCCCTGTGCAGTCGCTGCACTCTGTGTCTGTTGTTGCTGTTCCTGTGCAAGTGTACAGAAAATAAAATGACATGTCATAATCTTTCAAATAATTGAATTTCATAAATAAGTAAATTTCATTAGACGGGTCTAATGTCCTCTCAGAGCATCTGTGTAGTAAAAGGTGTTTAATAGGGCTGGACAATTAACCGAAAAATAATCAAAACCGACATTTAGAGCCTCTAACCGACGTAATCCATAAATTTTGATTTTTGCCATAATCGCCCAGCCCTAGTATTTATGCATCCAAACAGTTGCACAGGTGTGTTGGAGCCAGTTGAGGCAAAGTGTGACAGAGAGGATCCTTCACACTGCTGTTGCATTGCATCACACTTTATTTGCTGGTGTATTGCTCCCACTGAATATTGTGTCTTATGCAGATAATGCTAAACACAGTTCATGTCCATGGTGCTGAGGATCCTTCTGTGGGGAAACTGGTATAGAATCAGATTTGTGCCAAAAAGAGAAAACAAAACTTCTTCTGTATCAAGCAAAACCTGGAATTTGAGAGAGAAAAAAACACTGAAGCAAAAAAGTCATCACAAAAGTAAAACTTATGACTTGCAAACAAATTATTTGTGAAAAAACTCGCCGACATGAGATGTTTGTGCCAGAATTGCAAACAAAAATTCAGGCAGTGTAAAGCAGAGGGCTGGCAGCGTAACAACAAAGTCCACAGGGAAGGCAAAAGGCTGATCAGTGAGAGAGAAGCAGGAGGAGCTGTAAAATAAAGGACATATTACCAAAAATGGAAAAGATTACACAAATAATTTGTTTGAAAATTCCAAGTTTTACTTTTGTGATGACTTTTTTGCTTCAGTGTTTTTTTCTCTTTCAAATTTATATTTTTGCTTGATACTGAGGAAGTTGTGTTTGCTGTTTTTGGCACAAATCTGATTCCACAGACTGGAGCCTTAAATATGAGCAGACAAACCTCTTTGGCTGATGTATTGACCAGGTTTACAGCTGCGGTGTTTCTGTGCTGCAACACAGCCGTACCATCTACGATCAACACAGAAGAATCCATCTCGTGGTTCACAAACAGCATCTGATGTTGTTGTGCACGGGCTTTTCACCTTTAAACCTGGATCTGTCACCACAGAGAGCTGAGGTTACATATCAAGGTACAACACACACAATCTCTGCTGCACAAGCTACTGATGTACCAACATTTACAGCATATTTTATGATTTGTCATCCTGAGCCTCAACAAATCCTCAATAAAAGACAAAACAGTTAGCATGTTTTTTTCTAGGATTGCTCTAATCCCTATAGATAGACAGATAGATAGATCGATATACTTTATTGATCCCAACCAGGGAAATTCTGGATGTGCACAAGTGCATCATGTAATCCTGCTTCACAGCTCACTGCTGCCACCTAGTGGTTCAGTGGTTAGCACTATCGCCTCACAGCAAGAGGGTCCTGGGTTCAAATCTTGGCTGTGTGTTTGCATCTTAATTCTCCTGTCAGTGTCCCTGACCAAGGCGGCGGCATAGAACTGGACCTGGTCCCTGAGTGCTGTGGATCAGCTGCCCACTGCTCCTAATAGTTAGGACGGGACAAACTGCAGAGGAAGAATTTCCCTACAGGGATTAATAAAGGCTGCCCCTTACTATCATTTCAAGTTCATTTGTGCTACAGCAGCTTTGTCTAAAAGCAGATGATGGACTGCCATGTTGGATTTTCTTTCACATGTCATAAATATGATGAACTACAATGGTATTATTCTTCAAAACATGAGTCTTTTCAAACGGATTATTTAGAAGTCTATTTTATTTCTTTTATTTTTAATGCCAGTCTCCGACGAAGATCAGGGTGGCAACCACTTCCAACAGCGAGTGTGTCTGGCAGGGCTAACAGGAACTAGCGAACCACTGAGTCACATCAGGTGCTGAGATTTCAGACTTTCAAAAAAAAAAAAAAAAAAACTATGACTGAGTAAACATGCTTATTGGGGTTTTAAGTATCAACATACCCACACTCCACCAAGAATGAAGCAATCAATTGGAAATGTACCTGCATCATACTTTGTACATGGAAAGCACTCTGTTTGTCCATTAGGCTGGTCCAGGAAGGTTCCATCAGTGCACGGCTCACAAGATGTAGTTGTGTACTCTGTGCAGTGTTTATTAACTCTGTTTCCTGTGGAGCAGAAAATCAATATTTCATTTCATCTGATACAGTTTGGCCATTAGAGCTTAACAAATACATTTCACTATGGCAGAACACTTGTGCTTTTTAGCTGCTCAAAAGGTTGTCCGCTTATTCCACTGGTCCCGTTTTTGTGACTTTACAGCAACAAACATGTCATTTGTCCAGCCTTTTCAGTTTGAACCCGAACACAACACAGAAAATACTACTCAACCCGAGCCTCAAAATGATGACCATCAAAGACATGATGATGCGAGAGTGGGGCAAAATCGATGGTGTCTGTGCAACAACTGCGTCTCCATGACAACCGAGAGAGAGAGTGTGTTGTCGAGAGCTCCAATTTTTGTCAGGAGCTGTTCAAAGTAAGCATATAGATCAAGCTATCGATGTATGATTAGCCGTATTCCAATATAAATGATTTCAGATAGCATCCACCGCAGTCACATGCTTTACAGCCTACATTATGAGGATATAACAGTAATAAAAGGAAAGAAAAACCAAAAAAATATTCCAAATTATTATGGGTATTGTTAGAAAGTTATTAAGTGTAGGCCTATTATAACATGGGTATCTTTATAAAAATATAAAACAGTCGCAGTAGCCCAGTATAATGTGACACCCCAAGTGCTCCTGCTATCTAGCCGGCTAGCTCTGCAAAAATGGATACGTGAAAAAGAAAAAACCCAACGAGCAGCCGATTCAACATGTATAATAATAATAATAATAATAACAGTAATAATAGGCGCAAAAGCTACCACCAACCACGTATGGCGGCCGAAATCGCGTGTGTGTCATAATAGCCAAGCAGACCAAACATAGCCTGTATTTTTACATTTGACTGTATTTTACAGATTCCGCTAACTGTTCCACTGTTATGAAAAATAGCGGCCGTTATCCTGGTAATTTCTCTGTGTGAGAAATACAAGGTGTGGCGTGTGAGTGTGTGAACGGGTTGAAATGTGTGTGTCTCATGCCCAATGCGCAAGACTTGAGAGCTTTGAGTAGCCTAAATCAAAACATTAACCCGTGATCACATAATCCCATGATCGTAAATTATTTACTTTTTTCATAGTTTGTACATAGAATTAAAAACAATTTCACAGTGTTAAACGTGTACAATGTGGCATTGTGATGATACCGCCGGAAGGTAAGTATGCGCGGTGCTAATAGTGCTTCTCCCTGGTGCAACCTTTTTACATCACTGCCCCCAGGGTGCATTGCGCAGGTAAAATAATGGCTGCCTCCGTAGGTAAAAATATGTACTAAACAATGTGGATTTTTAAAGCAATGGCCATATTTTATCTGTTTCTAACAACATATTCAGATTTCTGCTCAAGCAGGAGCAAAGAGCTGTGTGCTGGTGAGACCAGCAGCTGAATGCTCCTGGAGCTCAGTCAAGTACTGCAAAGACTCAGAGCTCTACCACAGCTAAACATGCCTTTAATATTCAGGAGAATCTTACCAGGGCGACACATAGGACAACATTCCTGTCCTACTCTGTACATGATACCATGACAAGTCAGAGCATCTCCAGTGACGACAATCAGCATAAATATCTATGAACAGAGAGAAAATGATAATTAGCAGTTGTTTTCTGTCAGTCTAATCTGGTTAAATCTGGTTGACATCGTTAAACCTGATGTGTTTTATTACCATAAGTGATACAATTGACTGTCTCCATCTCGAAGGCATTTCCTCTGGGATGGTTAAGGCTTTTCAGAGAATCCAGACAGTCTCACTGAGATTCAAGATGAGGAGAGATTTAAAATCCATCTCTTGAAGAGGATATCTGGAATTTAAAAACAGAAATAGAATCATCACATCACAGCATCATCACAGTAGTTTCTTTACTGTGTGTAACTTGCACATGTGTCTCTCACTTTCAACACACACTCACAACCCAGGGTGTAGTGGAGGAGCAGCCCTCTCCCACAAAAACAGGGGATTAGAGAAAAAATACTTTTGATCTGTTGACTGACAGCTTCCCAACCTATCAGATTTATGAAAATGTCCTCTAACGTGACAGAGCGAGTTTTGATATCGATATCTATATCTATATATATAGATATAGATAGATAGATAGATATATAAATATATATATATATATATATATATATATATATATATATATATATATATATATACACACACACAATATATATGTGTGTGTGTGTGTGTGTGTGTGTGTGTGTGTGTGTGTGTGTGTGTGTGTGTTAGGGATGCACATGGTTAACCGTTTAACCGTTAACCGATAACAGTAACTCTAACCGATTAATACTAACGTCAATTTTGTTTTTAAGCTACGTAATTCAATCAACTCATGGGGGCGTGTCGACAGGTGCAACACATACCATCACGTGCTTTCCATCACAGCCCACCACAGCGAAGATGAAGAGATCAAAAAGGTGTACGCAGTGCTGTTTGAGATGAGAAAAATCCTGATATTTTGTTGTTTTTGTTCATTTGGTTGATGTTTATTTGGCTGTTTTTGCACATTTAAAAATAAATAAATAAAGCCCATGAGAATTTTTTTGTCACGGCACTTTTGAATGGGTCACAGTACTCAAAAAAATAAAAATAAAATAATAGGGGAGGCAACCGCCATTCCGACATCCCTCCAATCTATTATTAAAAACTCCTGAAACGGGAAATATAATATGTCTAGTACACGTATTAATGTAACTCGGGCTAGTGTGAAACATGTTAGATTCATGTCTGAATCTCAGGGATCACTGACTGTAAGCAGAAACACAGTGTCAGTGACCTGTCACAGCAGCCACCTGGAGCGCAGCTCTCCATTGAGCCCGTGTGTCTCCATGCACGCTGGCATCATATGCAACATTAATATTACAGATATCAATGACGGCTCTGCAGATGACACCTGAAGTCACTGACTAATTCCAGTCTCCTTCGTGTTGTACAGTAGGGGAGGGTGTGTATCCTTGTATGCAATTACGCACAAAACACACATTACATTGAATATTTTTTTTTTTTATCTCCAGACACGTCGCGGGTCGTCCAGGTTTACAGTAAAATTGTTCGGAATGAAGCCGCATCATCCAGATAAACATTGAGCTCCATCAGAACTGTTTAAAAATCAGATTTCAGAAGCTCAAACTTTATTTTGGAAATGAAGCAGAACACACAACTAAAGAAATCACCAGCGCCCTCGCTCTCGACATAATTTAAAAAGCAATAGCAGACGATTGAAGCCTACAGTAGGCCTACTGTTAATTATATCTAAAGCTTGTAGCTTTTTTTTTTTTTTTTTTTTTTTACATTTTAGATGAGTAATCTAACTATTTGCCGTCATTGTAAATCTGCAGTTCAGCACCGGACAGCGCCGAGTCAGTGACTCTCTGGACCCTATCTTGTGCCACCCGCTATCCGCTGCCACTCCCCGCTACCCGCAAATTGCGGATTTAGGAACTTCCACTATCCCTAAACGATATCTTGCGCCACCCGCTACCCGCTATCTGTTATGCCGACTCGTCATTTGCGCCTGGAGGTGTGTCCGTGGGTGTGTTTCATGCGCTATCCCTAAACTTGCTATCTTGCGCACACACCAGGACCACCCGCTATCCGCTATCCCTAAAGTTTGGGCTGTTATGAGAGCGCGCCCAGGCGGCTTCAGTGCGCGCCCCGACGGAGCCTCGCCACGCACACGGTCGGACTGATACCGGGACGCCGCCGGAATGGACTGAGTATATTACTCATATAGACTGTTTAGAGGAAAGACTGTTTTAATTGGACACTATCGCCAGCACGGTTTATTGTTTTATCATAAGCCGGCAGCTGTGCTATAGCCTATTTTTATTTTTAATATTTTATTTGCCCAATCTACCTTGTCAATAAATTAGTTTAGCCTACACATAGTTCCACCTCTGCCTCTTGTGTGTCTGTGGGATTTTACTCAGTCAGTACAACCTTATGACACGTCCACTTGGACACATGTGGCTCCACCTCCCGAATTAACTCGCCTATAATATAATATATAATATGTATAGAAAGCCACCTTGCTTTA
This sequence comes from Myripristis murdjan, assembly GCF_902150065.1. Classification (NCBI taxonomy): domain Eukaryota; kingdom Metazoa; phylum Chordata; class Actinopteri; order Holocentriformes; family Holocentridae; genus Myripristis; species Myripristis murdjan. The sequence continues at coordinate 33,495,209 of NC_043986.1, read as the reverse complement.
GCCTCAGTAGAAGCCCTGAGAAAATCTACCTCCCTCTCTCCATCGCGGGTTTAGGATTTAGGATTTAGGATAGCGCATCCTGCCCTTAAAGGCAATGGCACCTGGCACACTGATTGGTTTAACTGGCGTAATGCCCAAAACACGCCTATGCATAACATAGCGGGTAGCGGAGGTGTTTTGCGGATAGCGGGAGGTGCACAAGATAGCAACTTTTACGGGGGAACGCCTCTTCCTAAATCCTGAATCCGCAAATAACGGGTTTAGGGAGTCTGGCGCAAGATAGGGCCCTCTGATTCCAACCTTTCCTTACATGGAAAGCCTTGTCGGAATGGTGGGACGTTTGTGTGTCGGAATAGCGGTATTTCGGGATATGTCTAAATGTCGGAATGACGGAATGTCGGAATGGCAGCATGGAAGGGCATTTAAATCTTATCGGTTAACGGTTATTAACCGTTAAAGGGTGTCGTTAACGGTCATAAAAAAAATCCAAAATGTGCATCCCTATCTACAATAAATTATACAAATCAAATTTCCAGGAAACAGAGTGTGATGTTCTTTTCGAAATGGTTAAAGACAAAATTAAAAAAATAAGGGAGGTTGATAAAAATATTCTAGATGAAGACCTAAATATCTGGGAAATTGAATCAGCTATAAAGCAAATGAAAAATGGAAAATCCCCAGGAATAGATGGTATAGGCTAACAATAGAATTCTTTAAACACTTTTGGAATGACATTAAAGATTTATTGTATAATGCTTTTACAGAATGTAGCCTATAGAAAAAGGATGTTTATCCTCAACAATGAAAACAGGGTTGATAACTTTATTACCTAAACCAAATAAGGATTTAATGAAACTCGATAATTGGAGGCCAATAACTCTTCTATGTAATGACTACAAAATATTAGCTCTTGCATATGCTAACCGACTCAAACAGGTTTTGGCCGAATTGGTGGATGAATTTCAGTCTGCCTTTATTAAAGGTAGAAATATACATAATAATGTCAGACTAATATTGGATATGCTAGACTATCAATCCCTCATTGAATCAGAAGGCTTCATTCTGTTTATTGATTTTTTCAAAGCATTTGATTCCATTGAACATACCTTTTTGATCAAAACTCTAGAAAAAATTGGATGTGGAGAAAAGTTCTGTAAAGTTATGAAAATGTTCTACACTGACATAATTAGTTACATCTCTCTTAATCCAGGAATAACCCCCAGAATAAGAATCTTTCGCGGAATTAGACAAGGATGTCCTATTTCACCGAAACTTTTCATCTTGTGTACTCAGATACTGTCATATTTAATCGTTAATCATCCAGAATTAAAAGGGATTACATTTTTTGAATATGAATTTCGAATAAGTCAGTTTGCGGATGATACAGTAGGCTATTTTTCCTGAAAGATAAATCAATAGTCGAAAAAGCTTTAAACATTATTTCCATATTTTCCAGAGCATCTGGTTTGAGTTTAAATTTGAACAAATGTGAATTACTCCCACTGTATCCTTGCAATGACGTTCATGTAATGTCCATTCCAGTAAAAAATGAAGTAAAATACTTAGGTATAAATTTGATTAAGGATGGTAAATTAAGGGAAAGCAACAATTTTCATGAAAAACTAGAAAAAATGAAAAAAACCCTAAATCAGTGGCTAAAGAGAGATCTTACCATTTTTGGTCGAAATATATTGTCAAAAGCCGAGGGCATTTCAAAGCTGGTTTATCCAAGTCAATCTTTATATATTGCTCCTCCAAACATTAAAAAAGCTAATTCTATAATATACAATTTCATATGGAGAAACAAAACACATTATATCAAAAAATCACAGCTGGTTAAAGATAGCAACAAGGGAGGATTAAAAACATTAGACTTTGAGTCAATGGTGGGAATGTTCAGAATAAATTGGATAAAAGCCTTTCTGTCACAAAGTGAATCAGTATGGTTTCATATCCCCAAAAATATATTCAAAAAAATAGGAGGACTTGAATTTTTGTTAAAATGTGACTATGAAATCACAAAACTGCCTGTTAAATTATCTGAATTTCATAAGCAAATTCTACACTACTGGAAAATGTTATTTGCCCACAATTTTAGTCCACATGGCTCCACCTTATGGAACAACAGAACAATCTCAGTAAATAGGAAAACTCTATTCAAGCAGAGTTGGTATGATAAGAAAATAATATTTGTAGCTGACCTGTTGGATAACCATGGTTCATACATGACATTAGATTCCTTTAATGAAAAATTTAATATGCAGTGTTCTTACAGAGAATATAGTAAAGTATGTAAAGCAATACCAGTTCCCCTAATTCAGTTAATTCAAAACACACTCTTACATTAAAAAATAAGGATAAAATTACCAGACATTCAAATTGGACAAATTAAAATTAGTGCTAAAAAGTGTAATAATAAAGTAATACAGAATATGTTTAAAGGTTTTTTTTTCATGACCATGAAAAAGCTATAAACATTAAAACAAGTGAAAGTAATTTAAAAGTCTCAAACAAGTATATTAAATATTTAAAAGAACCAATCACCCCAAAAGCAAAAGAGTTACAATTCAAAATTATAAACGGCTATTATCCAGCTGCAGAAATACTAAAGAAAAGATTTGGATTTGAGGTGGAACCATGTTGTTTTTGTCATGCAGATAGTGAAACTATTGAACATCTTTTTTTTTCTTGTCCAGTGGTAACACAATTCTGGAAAAATGTATGGAATGGTTAAGTAATAAAATAGAAAACATCATACCATATAACAAACAACAAATTCTTATATTTAAAGATAATGTTTCTTCAAATACATCAGATTTGGTTAATATTATTATAATTTTGGGCAAATATCATATCCACACATGTAAATGGAAAAATAAAGAACCTTCAGTAGTATGGTTTAAAAATGAGTTAAACAAATACTTTGCTTCCTTAAGACTACTAACACATTCATATGAAAAAATTAACAAGGTGATGGAAATGGCAATGCAGTATAATGTATATAATAGCAAAGAGTCTCACTCAGAAAAAGTGCCTTGTTTATATATTTAGATATATATTTTTTTATTCTGTATTATTTCTTTTATTTATATATTTTGTACAAGCCTTGTAGATTTTATTTTATTTGAGATGTCTTGATGTGAGATAAGAATGCAACTATGTTTCCTGTTGAGAGATTATGTGAATTTCAATCGTTAATAAAGTTTGGAAAAATATATATATATATATATGAAGAGGCAGACATTTTCAGTGCTAGGCTTCCTTATTTACCAAACAATCCAAACACAGACCCTTTACATGTACAAGACCCATTGGTCCAAAATTAATTAAATAATAATAATTAATAAACAAACGCCGCTAAAAAGTGATTGGTATTGCTCTTGCGGAACTAGGGAAGCAAATGTCATAGTTCAAGTTTAATCCTTCATGTACATGCCAACATCCAGACGACCGTGTGTATCACGGTTTACCCCACTGTACACGACTCGTGTGTTAAACAGGCTGGCAGACGACACAAGAACAAAGCTGGTAAACACGGTAACGTCGTAGAAATACATTACTCACCCAGACTGCGCGTACAGAAGACGACTTACTTTCGATTTTAGCCCGTGTGTCTGACAGCCGTTAAAAACGCCCACGAAACGTGGCCATAGGCTTGTAGGAAAGATAGCCGAGATCAGAGCCTATCTAATAGCTCAGCGCCTGACTCAACTTACGTCTGATTGGCTGGCGCGGGCCAAGTGTTCCGTCAATCTTCAGTGTTTACATCCGGTCCCGGTTGGGTACAGACCCTGCTGTTGTACGTGGTTTTGGTGCTTTTCCCTCCGAAATTCACATTTGGTAGAGGCACCAGCTCATGAATGAGACTCAGTGTTTATGTAAATATACAGCATGTAGCTGGACAGACAATATCGCGGTTTTCCCGTATTCCCCAGAACGGAAAAGCTAAACACGCTAGCCTGTGGAGCTAACACTAGCCTTGTCATGCAGCGGCTCCATGCTTGATGTGCGGATGCCGCCGCCGCACAGATTGAAATAAAAAACAAAGTCATATTGTAGAAGTTAGTCTGTCAGTGTGTGAGCTGAGGAGTGTCCAGTCCAAATGTCTCTCTGGGATGCATGATCTGAGCTGTGGATTCAAGTCCCTCTTTCTCTCTCATGTCCTCTGTAGTGATGCTGCGCTCATCCTGCTCGCTGCACATCCTCTCAGCTCAGCTCAGGACACTCGTTCAGCAACACTCAGCATTTACAGCTGTCTTTCTGAACACGTTTCAGTACCAGCAGCTAATCAGCTGCAAAGGTGACCCATCCTGTGCTCTGTTGCTACAGCCTCTGGAAGACCTTTAGTCCAAATTCTATTTTCAGTGTGAGGCAGACACAGCCTTTGGTTTTGTACAGCTTTTAGTCCAAAACAAAACAAAACAAAACAACAAAAAACCGCAATGATGCCTCCAGTCTCATGCTGTTTCTTTCATCCTGCTCTGAGCCCAGTTCAGAAGCAGCTGTATTTTTCATACAGTTAGAAATAGTTCATAGCATTAGTTTGACACAAACATGTATGTGTGACACTCCCACCTTCTTGGTGAGTGTTACTAGCAAGGTTGATCTTCAGAGTGTGGTTGCAGACCAAAACTCAATTTCCTAAAGCATTTTGGGAAATGAAGTCCAGTCTAGTAGGGATTAATGTTGCATATTCAAGTAATAACAATGGCAACAGCTTGCAGAATGACTTAAAATTTTCATTTATTGTTATTATTATTATTATTATTATTCATTTGAAGTACAACCCAGCCATAATAGAGTGGAATTCAGCAGTTTAAAAATGCTGCAACATGGCAACAAAGCAGTCAGTGCTATGCCCTGCCATGACAGAGGAAACTCCAGCACCACAGACGGACTGGGAACAAGATTCAGCCCTGACCATTTTCATCTGGACCAGCCCCATTTTCCCCAATCCCCAACAATATCAGGCTATTTCTAACATATAGGCTAAGCAACAGATATCAAGGTGACACCCTAACAACAGATGTATAGAGTTTCATAAAATAATATAATAATAAATCATCGCCAAGAAACAGCCCAGAGGAAAAGTTGGCACCCCAAGAGGTGCATTTAGTCATCTGATAACTCTCGGCGCACTTATGCTACAATTCCTAACTTAAATCAAACACATATTACAAAGTCATATATCATGAATATAGTCTATGACAGAATGCATCGCTGTTATTATACAACAAAAGAGCTAAACTCAATTTTCCCTTTGGACAAAAGCTTCCCTTATGGCCTAAAGGTGATCTGGAAGTGTGTGTGTGAAGTTGGACATGAATTACCAGCGCTCTGTTTAGTCCATCATCTGACACTGTGTTTGAGCTGATCTGATGCTATTCACACATCAGGCTTGACAGTCACCATCTCTTGCTACCAACGCTGTTTAAACAGGCTCATTCACTGCTGTGGTCAGGCTGTCACCCCTGCTGGAGCGAGCCAGAGCCACTGATCAGCTGAGCCATGATGGCACCTCACCTTGACATCATTTAAAAAACAGCAGCACAGCAGCTCTGAGGAGCAAACAGAGGAGAGTAGCATGTCCTACTGCAGACAGTGAGAGGACGTCTCATCAGTGCGCTCCTTTCTGCCGTTCTGTCGATTACCCCATCATTGTCCAGAGCCATAAGAATGACTTTCTCTGGAGCCAGAAGCATGAACACGTCAAGAGGCATGTTAACATTTATGTAAATGAATGCTCTCAGCTGTTGAAATATGCCTTTATTGTGGCAGACTGAGAGAAATGCAGGTGTGTTGTATTATGGGAAAAATGTTGTCAGCCAATGAGAGTCGCTGTTAGGGGCTTGTGTAAAAGAATGAGGATGTCCAGTAAAGCTCTCCTCCTGTGAGGACTCCAGTGAGAGCAGACCCACTGTGTTTCTTCTTGGCTCATGTCAGGTGTGTTCAGCATAATCTCAGTCTAGCACTGGGTGCTCACGTTAAGGACGCTGTACAGTCGTGTTCTGATGACATCAAGTGTGAGAAATGATAATAACAGAGCACTTTCCCACCTTGAGGTTATATTTCCTTCTCTCCATATTTGTTCAAATGTGTCAGCGTTAGCTTTAGTACTTCCCCTGGTAATTGTCAAAACATTGCATAATGGCAGCTAAATAGATCAGTAGATAAATATTTGCTCTGAATAGCTGAGTCAGCCCACACCCATATCGAACTATTAGCCGACCAATCAAATGATGGGAGTGCCACATGAACATCCTCTCCTGCAGGGTATATAACAGGAACTGTGTGACCACTCCATTTCCCTGAGTACATGAACCTGACAGAATATGAGCATAAGAGTGGGGTGTGGCACAAAAGCTAATATCTCACATGTAGAGCTTAAATTTATAGCTATTAATAGTATCAACAGCTATAAATATACACTGTAGATAGATGACTCAAGTGTGAGCTAATAGCAGAATATTGAAGATATGTATTTATGAAACACACAACAGCACAGAATCCTTCAGGCATGTCTACCTTTATTCCCTGCTTTTCACTCCAGGCCTGCCCCTGATCCTTCTCACTGCCCCCCTGCCCATCCCCTTGAAAGAGGGCTAACATAACTTGTGGAAAAGATGGGACAGATTATTTTTTTTAATTCATTTATTTATTTTTGGTGCGTAAAATGTAAACCGTGATATACACACACACACACACACACACACACACACACACATACACAAACACATGACTGCTACAACACACCCTCTCCTAAACAATGATTTGCAAATATGTGATTTTGCAGAAGTTGATATAAATTGATCATGAAGAGTCAGTAAAAACAAAAGTTTCTTCACAGTAACGTTCATGTTGTGTTGTGCTGCAGTGGGACTTGGCCTTGCCTCTTGCACACAATCAGCTGATGAGAACTGGCTGAGTAACACGTGAAGAAGCTCCTTTAACTTCCTGCTCTCTCTTTGTGTCAGTGGAAGCGCTTGAGTCCCGACTGAACGGTGACAGTAACTCACGTGAGGCATTAGCTTGGACTTGGTCATGAAGTCTCCCTCAGGTGAAAACAAGCTGTTTCTCTGTGGTGGATGGCAGACTGGCTCTGCTGCTGTGTCTGTGAGACAGGAAGAGCTGGGTGGCCTGTCTGTCTCACCACACAGAGGAGGGTCAGTGTCACGAAGCCTCATGACAACATCCAAACCTACCACTGCTGTCCTCTGCTGGCACAGCCCTGGGCTTTAGTGTTAAGATGACTGTTGCATTACAATGTTGAATTCAAACTTCTCTTCATGTGTGTGTCACAGGATATTGTGATCTGATTAATATCATTTTAACTGATCAACTCTGAAGGTGTCCAAACTCCTCTCTCTGTGCTCCCAGTATCAACCTGTAGATCTGCCTGGATTGCCCTCTCTTCATTTAAAACCTTCCTTCTTGATAAAGCTTATAAGTAGGACTCTCCCATAGTTCTGCTGCTATAGGCCTAGACTGCCAGGGGCCCTCCAATGATGCACTGAGTTCTCCTCTCTCTCCCCTCTCCTTCCTCACGTATTCATATTCCATTAATACATGTTACTAAGTGGCCGTCTTCTCTCTCCTGTAGTTGTGTGCTCTCTCCTCTGTTATAATTGGCTTTATAGTTCAGTGTCTCTTGTATTATCCAATGTATCCTATAGTTCAGGACAGCTTGACCACTTGGAGCGGGCTCCGTATAACAGAGAACAGATAATACAGGAGCCAGATGTACCTGCACCTGCATGTACCTGTCCATGTCCGGGTAACTGGCCAATTATACTCGGTTGTGTGTCCAACCTCTGTACGGGGCAGGCCCACCCTCTGTTCGGGGCAGGCCCAGCCCAAGAACATAAATGTGTATAATTTCCTAATATCGGGGCTCATTCTGACCGTGATCCTGTGAGAGCTCTGTCACCCTGAGCCCAGTGCTGCCCTACTTTATATGTGACCATAATAAATATTTCATCTGAGAGCTGAAGATTGACTCCGGTTTGTTCTTGGGCTTTCAACAAAAGAATCGGGTGCTAAGACCTCTTCCTTCTCTCTTCCTCTGTCTCTTTTCAGCAGGTATTTCTGCCTCTGGAGCTCTAGAGTCTGCACCCGTGATGACAAACCACCTGCTGCCCCTAATTTGACGTACTACAAATAAAACTGAATTGGACTGAACTTAAGCTGAAGATATTGACCTCTAGACTTGGGTGGAAACGAGCACAGCAGAGAAAGACATAGTGGTAACCTTGGAGACTGTCCTGTGAAGTCCACTCAGCAGTATATGCTTGGTAGTCTAGATGGAAAAGGGGGGTCCACGCGCATAGGGTGGGTTTTTTATCAGGACCTGTTTTTTCTTAATCATTGAAGGTTGTATTTTAAGATTCTGCCAGGGACCAGGCTGAAGTAATGTCCCATGGGGTTCATTTTTAAACCTTTCTTACAAAACCCTGGTACAAAACCCGAAAATGGAAAAAATAGAAAATAGCATAACTTTTGAACGATACATGCTACAGGGACAAACACATTTTTCCATACAATTTGGACCCAGGGAATCCATTAAAATGGTTATTATTAAGATTCAAGCACATTTCAACTCCATTTCAGAACAAAAACTACAATAAAAATAGGCAAAAATCATCAGATCACATCTATATTTCTCTGTTTACTAAATATTTTGGGTGGATTTATCTTGCCAATTATTTTTTCTCAATCTTTGAAGGGTGCACTTTAAGCCAGACCAGGACCAGGCTGAAGTCATGTCCCATGTGGTTCATTTGAACCCTTTCTTACACATACCATAACCAAACCCCAAATAGAAAAAATAGAGAATAGCATAACTTTTGAAGTGCTCATCATAAAGAGACAAATGAACACAGTTTTCCATTCAAGTTTTGCCAAAGGAATTCATTAAAATGGTTATTAGAAAAATTCAAGCACATCTTGACTCCATTTCTGGACAAAAATCACACAAAAACAACAAGCGGAATCATGCACTTTACGATACAAGCATGAAATTTGGCACACGGTTAGAGCATGCCCTAAGGATCATTTTTGGCTACAGGGCCATCACAGATTTGTCCCGTGGTAACTGTGGCAACCATTTTTCAAAATGGCTGCCACCTGCTGTGATTTTACCTGTAACTCAGGTTCTAGACCACCTAGGATCTTGATCCTGGTGGCTAATCCTACATTTTCAAGGATGAGGAATACAGTGGTTCTATTTACAACATGCTAGCAACTACCTAACTACTTATTTCTGGCATTCAGTTAATTAAATAATAGAAAATATGTATTTTGTTAGAGTATACTGTACATGATTTCTAAGATGTTGACAGATATGCCATGAAATGTGTGTGTTATGGCAATGGCCAAAGTGGAACTATACAGCAGTACATTAGATGTGTGGATCAACAGTAAATGCATACCAGACATTCTTAGCCTAAAGGCATATTTAATAAAGCCAAAGAGGAAAGAAAGTGTTACAACACAAAGTTGTGTATAATGACACAGTCCACCACAGTGACAAAGGGTAGTGTGTTAGGGTTAGAACTGAAAGGAGAAATGAAGAGCTGCCTTGGCACATTTGCATCTTCCACAACACCCCTATTTGCAACCACAGCGGAGGAGGTTGCGACATGCCAGGCTTGCTTCTGGTACTGTGGTCCAGTCAACTGTAACTATCTTTATGTGATAATCTCTTAAGCTGCATAGTCCTACAGTTTGGGTTTTCACTTCCAAATGGCTACGGTATTTCCACAGTAAAGTACCCATTCTGAATTTCACCAAATATGCATAAAATTGACTACAAATTCAAACCATTTTGGTGTGATTATTTTCAAAATTGAAAAAATGAAGAATGGGCACAGAATGGGCACTTTACTGCACAGTAAAGTGCCCATTCTGTGTGACATTTTACATTTTTTCAATTTGAGAAGTACTCAGTTTTATGCATATTGGTGAAATTCAGAATGGATACTTTACTGAGGAAATTTGGAAGCGAAAACCCGAACTGTATGTCCAGCTTAAGAGAGTTGGTAAAAAGTTCATGAAAATGTCGATGTTTTGACAAATAAATGCATTTCTGATGCAATGGTCATTATATTTTTAGGGTTAATAATGAACAAATAATAAACAATAAATGAATATAAGACACAAAAGCAAGCTACAATGGTCTAATATTGAGGAATTTCAGTATTCGCAAGTGGTGAAATAGTCCCATGTTTGGGATCAAAAATAAAAATGAAGAACTTGCATAAAGAAAAAATGTTTTATATCCCAAGAAAGAGTAAGCTTTGAACTTTAAATTATAACAGAGATCAGATTTTTTAAGACATTCCACATGCATATAGGCCAATGAAAATCTGACACAAAAAATTTTTTTGGATTTGGACCCAAGTGCGTGGGATGTCCTGAAAATTTGGTGAAATGACATGGAATGACCCATGTCCATTTATCACTTTTTATAATTTTTTTTATCAAAAAACATATTTTAAATAGGTCAAAAAAAGTAAACATCCAAAAATGATCCCTATTAGAATCAATGTGTTTAATGCAATATTTCTTCATTCTTGTTTTAAAATAATGATTCTTATTATATTTTGGTCAACACAAGAATAATTTCATGTTTTACATGTTCATTTATCACAAGGCTACTGAACCTGTGGCCCGGGGGCCACATGCAGCCTGTGCATCATTTTTATGTGGCCCGCCACTATCATGTAATAAAAATATTATGATTCTATCTAATCATTTTGGGTATAAAGCCTCATTTTGTTGTAACTTGATCGTTCCATCATTAATCATTGCATGACAATCTTTTATTCAGTGAAGTTTGGCCTTGGATGGAAATGTAGCTGTTTTCTGTATGTTTCATTAATTTTTAGACTACTCACGTAGCCTGTGACAAAATTATTGCTTAAACATCCAAAACAGGACAGACATGTTTAGCTTGTGGCCCTTGGACACAGCTGAATTTTGCTGAGTGGCCCCTGAGTCATCTTAAGTTGAGTAGCCCTGATTTATCGCCTTGTTTCATTTGATCAAAATATTACTATCAATGCAGCTATCAAAACGTCACCATTCATTGTTTGTCTGTCGTCTGTCTGTCTGTCTATGCACGTCCACACATATGTACACACACACGCTTGTCTTCTCTCTTCTCACTGTGAGCAGCTGTTACAAACTACTTGTTTGTGGCTGTGAGCGCTGCACACAGGGTCACTGCATTTCCAACACTACTGCTGGCTTTGCCATCTTTGTTTCTTGGACACATCTTACACCTCTTTCTCTTCTGCTGGCCCTGTCTGCTTCTCTCCTGTGGCTGGATTGCTGCTTTTGTCATTCTACACCTTCCCATTGCTTCAGTGATGTAGGTTTGCAGGCGTGGGTTACCTTCCAGTCATCATATATATATTCTGAAGTATAAAAATGATGATAATATTTACATGTATGTTGCTGTGTAAAAATAACCCTCAGGGTGGTGAGACTGCTGGCATTAGATGTGTGGATCAACAGTAAATGCATACCAGACATTCACAGTTGATAAAAATCAAAGGTTCCTAGGGTTAACCCTTGAAATTCCACAGAAAATGCTTAGGGTCATTTTTGACCCCACGTATGGAAGAGTGGGGTATTGATACAAAAAATGCAATTACTTAAAAGACATAACAATTAAATACAAATACAAATGGCCTAATGTCAAAGACAACCTATTTGAGGAATACAAGGAAGATTAAATGCTAAAAATTTAAAATGACTAACACATTGCAAAAAAAAAAAAAAAAAAAAAAAAAAACCACCGCTGGGGTCATTTTTGACCTCAGCGCATGCATCTAAGGCTTAAAGCAGAGAGGAAGGACGATGGTTATTGTTATTGAAGGTCAAGCAAGAGATGAAACACTGGCTGAACCAGTACATTGTTGAGGAAGCCACAGTCCACTCAATGAAAAAAAAATGCCTCCCTTCCAAAAAGTATTTCAAATTTCACAGGATGTTTTGGTTAAAAATAAATGTCACAGACTCTCCACTCTTGCATATGACTCTTTATCTATTTCTCCTTTCAGTTCTTGTTCTTTTTTTTGTGGATGTAAGCAAATGAAGAACTTGATCAGGGTGTGAAAAAGCCAGTGTCCTGTTACTTTCTGTTTCCACTAACCAAGCTACTTCTTATATAAAGCTGCTATGCTGGTGTCTATTTCAGAGTGAAACATGAATAAGATTAATTTGCTTGTTGTGTTGTCTCAGCAAGGAAAATGAGCACGCACACACTCATGTCTACTGCAAATGTCTTATTTGTTACAAACTTTCAGGCAGAGAACTTCTTCAAGAAACTCAGTGGCAACAAATGGCTGTGATCTTGAAAGCCCCAATGTAGAGCACCTGTGTCAAAGACTCATGTGACTCATACCTCAATCAGTCTTTATCAATCAATCAATCTTTATTTATATGTTAGGTGCCGCCTCCCTCCTGTCTTTGTGTGTGTTTTTCCCTCCATTTTCCCCTCCCCTTATGTTGTGTTGTCTTCCTGATTTGCAGGCTGGGCGTGGCGGCCTCATTGGTCTCATCTCCCTAACCTGTTCCTTCACGCACCTGGTCTGCATCTCCAATTATCTCCACCCTGCTACAGTATATTACCCCGGTTCAGACCTCCATTCTCAGCCTGTTCGTTGTTTGCCATGCGTGGTAACTACTCGGCTCCTCGGAAGACCTTTGCTATATCACTTGCTCTGTATTTTTTGTAACCCTGGATTTTTTCCCCTGTGCCTCTAGACCCTGTCTGCTCCTCTGTGCCCAGCCTGCCTTCCCTTGCCCTGCCTGTTGCGTCCAGCCTCGTCGGTGGATCTCCATTGTCTCTGTCTATTTTTGTGTCATCTGGCCTTTATTGAAGTGTTTTTTGATTGTATCACCAACTCCGCATTGTGGGTTCACTTTTGTTCGAAAGCCTCGGCTTAACAATATAGCATCAAATCACAACAAAAGTTATCTCGTGACACTGTACAGGTAGAGCAGGTAAAGACCACACTCTATGAATTACAGAAGAAAAAAACAAAGAAACCCAACAGATTCCCTCCTGAGCATGCTCTTGGCAACAGTGGTGAGGTAAAACTCCCTTTTAACGGGAAGAACCCTCTACCGCAGGGGTGTCAAACTCGTGCCATGGAGGGCCAAGAGGCTGCAGGTTTTCATTCCAACCAACAACTCCACCAGGTGATTTCACTGATCACCCTACCTCCAAACAGAGAGGCGGGACTAATCAGTGAAATCACCTGGTGGAGTTGTTGGTTGGAATGAAAACCTGCAGCCTCTTGGCCCTCCATGGCACGAGTTTGACACCCCTGCTCTACCAGTTGGGTGGAGAGGGGAGAGAGAGAGAGAGAGACAAACAGACAGGGAGATAGGGACAAACTGGGACAAATGACAACAACAGAGCATCCTGACAGATAATCTAGATGGAAGTGACACACAGCATCCAGCCTTCTCGTCTGCAGCTGGATGAGCAGGACAGTATGACCTAGACAAGACACAGAAAGCACAACGAAAGTAAAAGGGGCGGGGGACTCTGGAACAATAACATGCACTGAGTAAAAGGAGAGGAATTGAAATACCTCAAGAGTATTGTGGCCCACGAATCATCTGATGGACAACAAGAGACACAGTGTATGTAATACTCCCCACATAATGTCTTATGTGGGGTAGGCAGGCTGAGGACACCATAAAACATATGGCATAAAAATGATCAATTTATTTATTTATTTATTGTGATGAAATTTGTATTATTATTTGAATGAAAGGAGCGTAGACATACAGTTAACAATGCAGTAGCAAATAAAGTAGGGCTAGAAGAAATGCGTACCAGTGATACAACAGATACACAAAACACACACCTATGGAGTCATACCAAGACCTCAGAGTGAATACAGTAGAGCATGCAAGCCACACATCTAGACATACATGCATATAAGCCATACATTTTCACTCATACACTCATATAACTGCCATAAGCAGCTTCTTTAACCCTCAGAAGAATAAGATAATAACCATTGTTGCCAAGATAAGGTGTGTGGAGCTTTTCTAGTTGCAACCATCTTCTTTGCAGCTGTCAACCTGGCTAAAATCCAACATTTTCCCTATTTGTAAATTAAGTTGAGAGAAATCATTTAGAACAGTGTTTCCCAACCGGGGGGGTACGCGTACCCCTAGGGGTACGCGAGCACATTGCAGGGGGTACGTGGAAACATAGGCGGAAATCCCGGAGGGGTCGGTGGGGACAAGACCCCTCCATCCATAAATTTTGAATAATATAGTAATATTTAATGAAAGCACAATGCAAGCGGTAGAGAGAGGACAGACCACAGGAGGAGCAAATACTGAGTTTATTATTCTTTCAAAAAGTCTGTCAGGATATTAATGTCAGAAATAGTTCATATTTTACTGATATTTTGAGTTTGTCTCTAGATAGATATCTATTTTTTTGCATTTTAAGTTGCATTATTTTGTGGCATAGTTTCATTTCATTTTCTTATTTGATCTAAAAGGGACAGTGTACAACTCAAACATATACTGTATGTCACTATTTGATGCCATATCTTGCTTTGTTTTTTGTTGACACTACAATAAATCTGTTTTTTGAAGAATAGTTTGATGTAGTTGGATTATTCAAGGTATTTCCTCTAGTTTTAGAGCTTATTTTGAGTTTCTAGTTCTTGTAAAGCTACTTTGATGGACTGTAGTGGAAATAGAACAGTAAGTAAAGAAATTTGGTTCGAGGATTATTGTTTTTAAAAGCATTATTTAAAACATATTCATACTGAGGGGTCTGCACTGTACTGCAAATTTCAATGGAGCATAAGAGAGTTCAGAGAGAGATGTACAATCGTGCCAGACAGCAATTTTTTCATGTCCCCCCCCAAGAATTACTCTCTGAAATTTTGCTGTTTATCCCCACCCACCCACACACACACACACACACACACACACACACACACACACACACACACACACACAATAATGAAATGGGATTTTCGCCCCTGCATGGAAACATTTCATAACATAACATAACTTATAACAAATGAGTATGACGTATGAGTGAGGGGGTACTCATGGTCTGACAAAAAGGCTCAGGGGGTACACAAGACAAAAAAGGTTGGAAAACACTGATTTAGAATCAGAACAGTGGGAGACAGGGGGACAGATATATGCAGTGATACATGCATGTTGGACAAATTTTCCTTATTCATCTTCCAGAAGTCAGCTGCACCAGAGCATTTCAAATCATGTGCTAAAAGTTTTTTTTAAAGGTCAGCATTTTCTAGTATATGACAATATAATTTGGATACAAGTCCTCTAGTTCCCCTTGTCCCACGCAGCACTTTAAGTAATGAGTGCTCTCTGAGTGGAGTCTGCCAAGGGACCCCGTAGGTCTACATGGCTGTCCTTAACTGTAATAAAAATGAAAACTTTACCACCTTAAATTAAACTAAATGGAAAGGTTTTCAAAAGAGTGCAGGCCCTTGTCCCTAAAAATGTTTTCAAGAGTGCGTATACCTTTGTCATACCAATGTCAGCACTGGCCAATATTAATTGGGCACTTGCCAATCAATAAACCCTCTGTCATAATGGGAGGTGGTGGTTGGACCCAAACGCAGGAGCAAGCAGGCAAGGAGCTCAAATGACAGCGAAACATTTAATAGACTCCTGAGAAAACACAGGGAACACTGGAACACGTACATGTAGCAACCATGAAACAGAACAATGAACAGACAGTGAACAGAACTGAGCACAGGACTTAAATACACTAGACCAGGGGTCACCAATCATGTGCCATGGAGGGCTGAGAGGCTGCAGGTTTTCATTCCAACAAAGACCTCCACCAGGTGATTTCACTGATCACCTCACCTTGTATCAGAAAGGAGGAGCTAATCAGTGAAATCACCTGGTAGTCCAGTAATTTTAGGCCAAAATTGGGGTCAACCTAGGACAAATTGCAAGAGAAGCAAACTCAACTGACTTTGTATCCTCAGTTTGTCCTGAGTGAGGGAAAAAAAGTCCCAAGAAATCCCATTGGTGGAAAGTTTTGAAAATCACCTATTTATGACCACAAATTACCAAAAAACACTGTTTTTAACACACAGGGGAAAGGGGTTCAAAATTTGACTTTCAGATATCACTATAAAAATTCACAAGATGATTACACACACAGAGACAAGAAAAAAAGTCTATTACAAGTTCTTTCAATTATTCTGTTTTCATATGCATATCACACATTATCTGATTTGATATGCGCTAATAAGGAATATAAGGAATAAATGCCAGAAGAGACATTTAAACAGTAAATTAAAAGGTTACTATATATATAGTAACCTTGGATTAAAAGGTTACTATATAACAGTGAATTAAAAGGTTACTATATATATAGTAACCTTTTACAAGAAGGTTGTAAAAGGTTGTAAATATCTGTTCTGGCATTTATTCCTCATATTCCTTATTAGCGCATATCAAATCAGATAATGTGTGATATGCATATGAAAACAGAATAATTGAAAGAACTTGTAATAGACTTTTTTTCTTGTCTCTGTGTGTGTAATCATCTTGTGAATTTTTATAGTGATATCTGAAAGTCAAATTTTGAACCCCTTTCCCCTGTGTGTTAAAAACAGTGTTTTTTGGTAATTTGTGGTCATAAATAGGTGATTTTCAAAACTTTCCACCAATGGGATTTCTTGGGACTTTTTTTTCCCTCACTCAGGACAAACTGAGGATACAAAATCAGTTGAGTTTGCTTCTCTTGCAATTTGTCCTAGGTTTTTTCATAAAATGATTGGACTATGGTGGAGGTCTTGGTTGGAATGAAAACCTGCAGCCTCTCGGCCCTCCATGGCACATGATTGGTGACCCCTGCACTAGACACACCTGGGGAAGGGGCTGAAACACATGACAAGAGAACACAGAGGACAGGCTGAGGGAAACACTGGGATAATTACCAGACTGAGGGCAGGTGAGGAACTGGGAGGGCCAAACAAGACACAGGTGAAAACACTGATGGGAACCGGGCAAAGGAAACACAGGGGAACAGAAAAACATGAGTCCAACCTAAAATCCAAAAACACAAGAAACATGAAACCATGACACCCTCATTATCACAAACTGGAGAATACTGGTTTCAAATGAATGAAAAACTGCAATTTTTTCCTGATTCTCTCCAGCCTGAGATGAGGTGAGACAGAATAGGACCAACGTGAATATTCCATTTATTAAGAGGGGTATTGGAAAATAAGACTTCCTCTAGCTTTAATGGAAGATTGAGGTTCTCCTCCAGAGAACGCCACGCAACATCAACTTTTTTATCATACCAACTTAAGCAGTGGATGCAGTGTAAAGGAACCGTGGTGAAAGTTAACACTGGGAGAGAGATCCCCCAGTCTGTCTCACTGCACTGTGGGTAATTTTAGATGGGGACGCTTGCTGTTCCAAACAAAGTTAGTGATTACATGTTGTAGCCTGACCTGAGAACATGGACGAGGTGGAAAAGGTAACACTGAACTCACAAAGTTAATACGAGGAAGAACATTCATTTTGATAATAGATACTTGAGATCTGAGAGAGTTTGGGAAGTGCAGACCATTTATCAGCATCACACTTAATCGAAATGATCGATTTATTTACAGCAAAACACTCCTATCAAAAGTAAACCACATTCTTTGTATTGCATGTGATTACACCATTTCCAGGTGCAGCTCTACGTGTTGTGACAGTGGACACAGTGTCCACATGTAGATGGTCTGTTTAAGGGGAACAGGAAGAGTCAGAAGAGTTTCAGGTCAGGCTGGCTCCAACCAGTTTACTATAAAAATTCTGTCTCTGGGGATTATCTAAAGTGCTGGAAGAAGAATGGATCAGTGGCTGTTCTCAAAGAGAGAGTGGCCAGTGAAAGCAAAACAGGGAATTGGCTAAAATCAACAGGTCATCTGATTATTTTTCACTTTGACTGGTTGTATTTTTGTGTCACATATTCATGACCTTTTACATGAAAATGTAAAGAAGGATGCATTGTTTTGTGTGAACTGGCCTAGAATATATGAAGGACTTACAGATTTATGCATCAATAATTCAACACACTGAAAAGAACCATTCTTCTCAATGACAGCTGCTTTTCATACTTACAGTCCATTTTACTTCTATTACTTTTATACTTTTACTTGATCCACTGATGTACTTCACACTTGGTCTGCGCTCTGACAACAGAGGTCAAGTCAAGTTGTATATTATTCGTCCCTGTGGGGAAATTTGTTCTCTGCATATAACCCATCGTGTCAGGAGCAGGAGGGTCTATAGCCAGTGTCTTTCAAATGTACTGACAGGACCATTTTCAGATTCAGATTCAGATGACTTTATTGATCCCATGAAGGGCAATTCATTTGCAGTATACCCGTCATAAAAAAAAACATACACAAAGGCATTAACAATATACACCATGTCACATGCCAAGCACAGCCAGTAAACAGACCCCGAGAACGTCTGTAAACATACATGAAGAAGAAAACTATTTCATGAAATAAATAAATAACTAAATAGACAGTGAATGTCCATCAGGGGACATTGATCACATACAATGAATGCTCACTGAGTTTAATAAGCTAATAGACGAAGAAATGAAGGACTTGGAATAACGGTTGATTTTACACAGAGGTAAGAGATACATATAAGATATGTTTCTGTAAAATTATTGGCACTTTTCTTGGCACAGTATTGCGATAATTCAGGCATTAGAGTCATTTATCATACATGAGACTTTCTATGGAGGATCATTTTGGAGCTGTGTTTGAGGATCAGAGAACAGTCTGCACTGCTCATTGCACGGCAGCATCAGCACTTTCTCTCAGGTGAAGTGTGCAGGAAAGGTGAAGCAGTCAGCATTGCAGTTTCAAAGATTAATGTTAAACAATTCAAAATCACAACATTAAAATACTGTCTTGGCCAGGTCGGCATCTGGATAGCTAGTCAATGAACCTGACATTTTGATTTCAGGTCTGAGGAGTTAGCTAATTTGTGTTCATTGCTGAAATAACAACATGATTTCAACACTGTGAGACTACAGGCTACAGGCAAATGCCCACTAAATTTAGAACACTATAGAACATGAGCTCAACCTTTTATTTTTTGAGTCAAGGTCTAGTGAGAGAGCAAGTGGCCACACACATTAGAACCACGCACACTGTTGATTTGATAATCTTGATAAAATGTCAGTGACAAATCAACCCTCACCATTGGTTCCAGTATTGTGGAAGTCCAGTTTGCCCTCATTTACAGAGATTGCTTATGCACAAACAGAGGCAGTCCAGTGTGTAAAGGTAAACAGGAATGTCACCACAAACACCAGCTTAGTGAAGTCACAATAATGCAAAATACTGTTTTCTCCATGGCTGATAGGATTAATCAGCATTATGTAAACTCATCTTGCAGTATTATATGAAAAAGTTCTAGAGCTTTAAAAACATGTATGCAACTTGATGCATGAAACTTTGCCTGAAAATGTGCACACCTCTGTGGGAACTGGCCCATATGTAAACATGTTTTGGATACAGAGAGAGATCTTGACTCAGATGGCAAAGCAGTGACATAAATACATCAAATCAGACATCTAACAGGCTAAAATACCAAAGCCAAATGTTTAATGTGGGCCATAAACTTTCATCACGGTCCCAATGAACTGCTACACATCCAAGCTGTGCTCACATGGTTATCAAATAATCATGCATTATGGTTATTTTCATGAGGTGCTTTGGAAGGTGTAGAAGGTGCAGAGGTCTTTCCAGTTTTTCTGTAAATTCTCCACCCACTTATATCAGGCCATGGGTGAGAAGGCTTTCAGACAGACCTACATCATCATCATCATCATAATGCTTATTTACTCTGCTCAGTCTCATTTTGTTGAAAGCCTGTTGCGTGGCCTGCTCTCTCCTTGAGCTTCAGCCTCGCCTCCTCAGCTCAGATCTCCTGAGGGTGAGTCTAAGGTGCAAGGAGAGGAAGCGAGGAGAGGAATAGAGGATGTACAACTGAGAAATGAGAAAGACCTAAAGTCAGAAAGCGGTTGCCATATAAGACAGCTCCACAATCAACTTGTTTCAGCGTCTGCAAATTCAGCACCACACAGAATATGAAGAATATGAAAAACTTCAGGGGTCAGCAGGTGAACCACAACTGAGTTTGGCTGAGTCATTCTGCAGAAGAGCGCTTATGACCAGAAGGGCAACAGATGGCAAGAAATTACTAACACTGTCACCAGTCACACTGCAGAGGTCATGGTGCCTATTCAAACGAGAGTCAAGAGAGATGGTTTCAAACCACTTTGACTATGTTGGACAGCCTGCCTGGCTGGAAATATTTCAGTCATACAGTTCTGCCTAAATTGTGTGATTCATGTCGCTAAACTCTGGAGCAGAAAATGTAGAGGGTTTCATATCGAGCCAGTACAATGCAAGACTTTTGCAAACACATTTTTGAAGGGATGCAAAATTTTGTCAATTATCGTTATCGGCAAAATCCCCCAAAATATCGAGATATTTTTTTTCAACATCACACACCCCTACTATGAAGTGTAGAGCAGCTTCTGCTGAGTGTAACACACCCGGGGCCAGTGCAGTCATCCAGCTGACAGTCATCCTGCTTGGTGAGATGGTCAAGTCATGTGACCATCAGTCACTGGATGATAAATACACAAGCACACAGCACCACCTGCTGAGAGATGAGTGGAACACCACTTCCTCCATGTTCATTGAGAGTGATGCTCCTCAACAGTCTTCTGGTGGTACAGCAACGCTCCACAAGCAGCCCTCCTCCCAAAACTCCACCTTGTGCTGGTCATCTATCCACCTGCACTATACCAGCCTCAGCCACCCACTGCATCTGGACATCAGTCAAATAAGCTCATAGTCATCAGTTAGTGGGCGTATTGGATTTTGGGGAATACATCTCTTTGGTAGAATCAAGCATTTTGACATGGCTCATAAACCAGATATAAATATTGTACAGTTTGTGAGACAGATTCACTTAGAGGGGCTGGCACCAAACCCAGCAGTTGTTACAACATGGGGAAACTAAATAGAGCAACAACTCCCAACAGTGAATGCTCTTATGGAAAACAGAATATTAACATGTCATGTGGGTCTATGTGTTTGTAATGCTGGATTTCAAACTTCAAACAAAATTCATTTACTTCTAAGAACTCTGAAGAGCCCAGCGAATATGTGAGTTTTAAATGAAAAATTGTTAAAGTACAAACTGAATCACTGAAGGTGGTTTATGGCCTTCTTCAGCAAAATACAGAATAGCATAATTTAACAGTGTTTAAAAATAACGTGTGTGGACAATAATGTGGGTGTTCAAGGTGAGTGTTTGTGTGTGTAGGTGTGCAGTGTTTATTACACCAAGAGAGTGAAACTGATGATGAAAGACAAGAATATCATTTTAATAAAAACACCCTGAGAGTCAATATCAATATAGGGTACCATTTGGTGTCCCGGGCAGAAATCACTCACTTTTCATGAAAAATTTGCAAAATAACAAAACTCTGAAGGTTTATTATAAATGTCCAAACATTTAAACACACATTGGTACAGAGATACATCTTTAATAGGGTGTTTTTCATATTTAAAAAAAATGTTCTATGATTAGATGCATGTGATTTTGCCATGTCCCAAACTCCTCTCTACTAACTTCACTGAGTGTAAGTACTTGAATAAAATGAGTCAATTGGATCATTTATGGTCTAATGTCATAATAATAATAATAAATGTTTTGCATGTGTCCCTGGATTTGCTGTCCACCCCGTCATTAGGTGGTTACTGCCACTAAAAGAAACCCCCTGCTGTAATCAGTGACATCACTACCACTGCTTTGTCTTTTACAAATGGAGTGAAGAATAGCTCCTGCAGAGAGAGTACATATCAACATTTATATTTTGACATTTTCATCATTTTATGATTGAACTTGAATGTGTTCAATCTTAATGTGTCCACCCTGTCATTGCAAAATATGAATCTATATAAATGCTTTTCAGAAATTCAAAATATGTTTGTTAAAGTATACACAGTCACCTTTCTAACTGATACATGTTGCTAACTAATGGTCCACCATGTGCTCATTAAATGCAAACTTCAGCCAGAAACGTCCTCCCTGTCATCGTCCACCCTGTCATCAAGTCTAGTTTTATAACAGTTTTATAAGTTTTTCAGTGTTCCAGAAGTCAAGTGGAGGATAAAACATATGCAGAGAAAGAAACCATTTGAAAGGATACCTATGTTTATACTTTTTGTGGTAGGCCTACATTTAGGGACCAACATGTTTTTGTTTTGTTTATATCAATCTTGTTTTTTCCTCTAGTTGAAGGTTTTATTTATTTATTTTTGCTGTTGTTGAGTGTCATTTCCAGACGTAGCCTACCTGTGCACAGTTCAAAATACAGTAGGTGAAAAAAGTCATGTTTTGACAAAAAACATTTGTTGACAAAACCATAACATTGTTTCCTTTAAATATATATGAGGCACTTCACTATTGTCCACCCTGTCATGCCAAGGTCCACCCCGTCATGTCATTGTCCACCCCGTCATGTTCATGTTTTATGTTCATGTTTTATGTGAATAAATTATTATTTTCACAAGTTATCAAAACCTTTTGTGTGATTTTGCTCTTAAGAGATTAGGGCCAAACAGTATTATTTCAAAGTTTGACCAGATACCTTTCTTTATAGAGTTTATTCAGAAAAGAAAGTACAACTTTCACAGATTTTACATATACAAACATATTTTTCGACAATTTCTGTATTTTTGAGAGATGTTTTCCAGAAACTAAAATATATTCCTGAACGAGGGACCAAATACCTTTCTGAAAATGTACATTTTGTAATCATTACTGTAATGATTAGAACATATTTACTCTATTTAGAAATTGTCCCATGACAGGGTGGACACATTTTGCAATTCGCTTGTACTTTCT
The DNA here is from genome assembly GCF_902150065.1 of Myripristis murdjan. Taxonomy (NCBI): domain Eukaryota; kingdom Metazoa; phylum Chordata; class Actinopteri; order Holocentriformes; family Holocentridae; genus Myripristis; species Myripristis murdjan. The sequence goes on along the minus strand of NC_043986.1, from coordinate 33,472,217 downwards.
ATGCTTGCAGTCAATTTATAAAAGGTGCAGGAGCTTGACCAACATGCATTTCTAACAGCTTATGGTCTACTTTATACAATGGATATGGAGTTCAGTGGCAAATCTCATCTTTTTTTGTGTGACACTGGGAAGTTTCAATGGCACTCTATACTGATATTGACTCCTGACCAGCTGTTATTTTTTAAAAACAAGATCCAACACATTATGAAGGTAGCAAAATATATGCTGCAATGCACTTGATTTCATGGCTACGGTGGACTGTCTTGATTCCTCAGCTGGAGACAAACCAGGCTGAAACACCACAGTGCAGAACAAACTCAACCTCAACCTCACACACACACACACACACACACACACACACACACACACACACACACACACACACACACACACACACACACACACACACAGAGCACGTTTACATGCACACCTTATTCCTGTATTAACCGGAATATTCGCAATATTCCGGTTGCGCACGTGTCATGTAAACACGCACCGAACCCGATTAAGGTCATATTCCGGTTGGAGAGAATTCCGAATAAGACCCCTGGCATATGCCTGTTCCAACCGGAATATTGAGGCATGTAAACACCTTAGTCGGAAAATGCCCTGAACCGGAATATTCAGTCACGACTGCGCATGCTCGACTCACAAGGAATTGGGTGGCGTCTTTGTTGCTATGGTTACCTGCAAGCGGGGAAAACGGCATGGTGAACAGCAGCAAGAGCCAGGAGACTGCAGTCCACCTTCACCTAATGAAAGACTTAAATATCATGGAGGATATCGATGGGAGAAAACATAGAACTAGCAACAGAAGAAAAAGAAGAGGAAGACTTCTTCGTCTGTTTTTCCGGCAGACCAGACGCCTATACGCGTACTGCTGCCCCCCACAGGCTGAGTGTAGCATTACGTCAGAGAGTGGAATACGCCGAAACACGGGGGCATGCCAAGTAACATGTAAACGGAATATTCCAGTTGCCACGGCGCAGTTACCTTAGCCGGAATATTGAGCCGAACCAGAATATGGTGTGCATGTAAACGTACTCATTAACACACCTCATCCCGTACTGATCCCTTTGGTGTAGAAACCAGTGAGCACGTTTACATGCACAACTTATTCCTGTATTAACCGGAATATTCGCAATATTCCGGTTGTGCACATGTCATGTAAACGTGCACTGAACCCGATTAAGGTCATATTCCGGTTGGAGAAAATTCCGAATAAGACCCCTGGCATATGCCTGTTCCAACCGGAATATTGGGGCATGTAAACACCTTAGTCGGAAAATGCCCCGAACCGGAATATTCAGTCACGACTGCGCATGCTCGACTCACAAGGAATTCTGTGGTGTCTTTGTTGCTATGGTTACCTGCAAGCGGGGAAAACGGCAGGGCGAACAGCAGCAAGAGCCAGGAGACTGCAGTCCACCTTCAGCTAATGAAAGACTTAAATATCACGGAGGATATCGATGGGAGAAAACATAGAAATAGCGACAGAAGAAGAAGAAAAAGAAGAAGAAGAAGAACATAGATATCTATAATAAAGGCTAGATGTCTCGTGGGCGCTGCCAGCCAATGGAGTCGCACGTCTGCACATGGCGGCCATTTTGCCACAGTCAGCTCGCTCACCCATAACATTGTGTGGTAGTGGTGCATGTACTTTTTAATAACCATAACTTGCTCAATTTTCTACCGATTTTCAAACGGTGTGGTTTGTTATAAACGTCAGAGGTGTAGTTATAATACTGCACTTAATTAATAATTTTGTTACACTTCTAGTCAAACATCCAGAATTGTAGCCACGTTAATAATGTTTGTAAGAAACCAAACTGTTTGTAAATTCGTCAAGATTTCAGCGAGATAAGAGTATTTACGTTTGTGCAGATCACTCACCTTCCATCTGTTACCATAGACTTAGCCAGAGAGCTTGCCTGTGGCAAGATGGCCGCCCGGTGATGACGTTACAGACAAGACATCTAGCCTTTATTATAGATATCTATGAAGAAGAAGACGAGGAAGAAGACTTCTTCGTCTGTATTTCCGGCAGACTAGATGCCTATACGCGTACTGCTGCCCCCCGTGGCTGAGTGTAGCATTACGTCAGAGAGTGGAATACGCCGAAACACAGGGGCATGCCAAGTAACATGTAAACGGAATATTCCAGTTGCCGCGGCGCAGTTACCTTAACCGGAATATTGAGTCTGTCATACACATCAGCTAGAAAAATATACTGTATATACAAGGATGAATCTGAAAAAATACTGTTTTTGTCAGTCCTTTTTAAATAAATACATTTTCAGTTCTTGAAAGTCAAACATTTGTCTTTCTGCATTGTCCTCTCCTATATGAACACACCTGATCCCGTGGTCATGGAGCATACTGATCCCTTTGGTGTAGAAACCAGTCTCATCTGAGCTGACAGTCGTCATCTGAGACAAAATAACAACCACTGAGCTCCTGTCTTCATTTTTAGGATGAGGTGCAGTAGTAGTCAGCAGGGGCCAAATCAGGACAATAGAGCAGCTGTGGAGCAGGTTCAAATCCACATTTCTGTACAGCGGTCATGGACACTGTGGAGGTGTGGGCAGGAGGATTGTCCAGGTGGAAGAGCACACTTCTTATCAGCCGTCCACTCTGAATCTCTTGGGAATCCACCTTCCTGGATGGAGGTGGTGCTCCAGGCTCTCCCTGCCATATTTGACCTCAGTAGCTCATGTCTCATGTATGACAGGGCATCCTCCCCAAGTGTGGCCACCAGGGTCTCTGGACCTCCTCACGTGTTCAGCCCTTCAGACAGAGGTAGCAGCTGGATGCTTGATGGCTGATGGTTTCCATTTTCTCCAGAAACACTGACTGTAAAGGTTTTTTTTTTTTTTTTTTTTTTTAAATCGTAACAGAAAACAGTCAAGATAATAACGTCAAACTTTTTGTGATCAACCAACAAGCTGAACTGCATGCAAATTCAGAGAAGACTGTAGACAGGTTCTGTTAATTCCATGAAGTATGTGTCAGATGCATGTAGCATGGTGCACAACACCCAGCTGAAGTGTTCTCTGTACACTACAAAGAGAATGTGTCAGCATCCAAGTTGTATTACACTTGGATTCTGGGGCTGTTTAACTATGTAGTGCCACAAAGACAAATACATATTTAGATGATGGTTTTGAAAATATCACTGCTTTCAGTCTGATATGAGGATACAAATACACTCCTGATCAAAATCTTAAGACCAGTTGAGAAACTGCAAGAATTTACATTTTGCACTGATCTTTAGAAGGTTCTAAGTAGAGCTTCAAAATGCAAAAAGAAGAAATATTTGGGATTTTAAAGGCTGTGGTCTTAAACTTTTGATTAGCTGATGAACAGCCTATTTCAGTTTAATGGTTGTTTGCAATAAATTGCTTACTCAAATTTTTTTGTCTCACTCCCATTTCTTCTTTTTGCATTTTGAAGCAAAATTTTGATCAGGAGTGTATATAGAGCTGCAACAGGAACATGTGATACACATTTAAAGACACAGTCAGTGCACATTTTCAATGCAAAGGAAACATGCAATGACGTCTTACCTGCTAAAGCACAGGCCTCTGATGGATCCCCCTCCTCTTAGTGTTTCCTTAAAAGTGCAACATTTATCTCAATCAACATGTGACATCATTTAATAACTTTCATAAATCAACCTTTGTCACCCAAGTAATTGTACTGAGTGTCAATTAGACAAGAGAGAGAAACATACCTGTTCTGGAAACGTTTCTTCTCCTCCTATAAAGTGATACCAGAGAAAAAAATCATCTTTGTCAACAGCCAGATGTTGATTTGACAGCAAATGTTTCTATCAGCAACATGTTTTGGTTTTGAGCTCTAAATGCTAATCCTACCTGCACTTTGTTTTGGTCTCTTCTTTCTTCGCCAAATTACTGCAGCTGTTAAAACTGCAACTGTTATAACAACAACCAAGATCAGTGATACAGTGATCGCTGTCTTGTTTGAACTGTCATGTTTTGGTCCACATTCAGAATCAGCTGAATGATTTCCTGGTCTGATCTGCTGAAGACCCTCAGATTCACATCTGGAATAATGATGGAAAAAGCTGTTAGTGAAACGTTTACAGATGACATGAACTTACTGCAGCTGTAAGACACCAAACATGACCATCACTGCTCTTGGAGTTGTACTTACTTTCTGTGAGGTTGGCAAGATGTAAATGTTCCATTTGAATATGTTTCCCCTGTGCAGTCGCTGCACTCTGTGTCTGCTGTTGCTGTTCCTGTGTGAGTGTACAGAAAATAAAATGACATGTCATAAATAATTGTTCAAATTCAAATAATTGAATTTCATAAATAAGTAAATTTCATTAGACGGGTCTAATGTCCTCTCAGAGCATCTGTGTAGTAAAAGGTGTTTATTAGGGCTGGGCAATTAATCAAAAAATAATCAAAACCGACATTTAGAGCCTCTAACCGTAAAACTTATGACTTGCAAACAAATTATTTGTGAAAAAACTCGCCAACATGAGATGTTTGTGCCAGAATTGCAAACAAACTTCAGGCAGTGCAAAGCAGAGGGCTGGCAGTGTAACAACAAAGTCCACAGGGAAGGCAAAAGTCTGATCAGTGAGAGAGAAGCAGCAGGAGCTGTAAAATAAAGGACATATTACCAAAAATTGAAAAGGCCAATAATTTGCTCGATTACACAAATAATTTGTTTGAAAATTCCAAGTTTTACTTTTGTGATGACTTTTTTGCTTCAGTGTTTTTTTTGTCTTTCAAATTTATATTTTTGCTTGATACTGAGGAAGTTGTGTTTGCTGTTTTTGGCACAAATCTCCACAGACTGGAGCCTTAAATATGAGCAGACAGACCTCTGTGGCTGATGCATTGACCAGGTTTACAGCTGCGGTGTTTCTGTGCTGCAACACAGCCGTCCCCTCCACGATCAACACAGAAGAATCCATCTTGTGGTTCAAAAACAGCATCTGATGTTGTTGTGCACGGGCTTTTCACCTGTAAACCTGCATCTGTCACCACAGAGAGCTGAGGTTACATATCAAGGTACAACACACACATTCTCTGCTGCAGAAGCAAAACATATTTTATGATTCGCCATCCTGAGCCTCAACAAATCCTCAATAAAAGACAAAACAGTAACTAGCATGTTTTTTTCTCAGATTGCTCTAAGACTGAACGCTGCTCTAATCCCTATGTGCACAAGTGCATCATGTAATCCTGCCTCACAGCTCACTGCTGCCACTTAGTGGTTCAGTGGTTAGCACTGTCGCCTCACAGCAAGAAGGTCCTGGGTTCAACTCCTGCCTGTGTGTTTGCATCTTAATTCTCCTGTCAGTGTCCCTGACCAAGGCACTGGCATAGAACTGGACCCGGTCCCTGAGTGCTGTGGATCAGCTGCCCACTGCTCCTAATAGTTAGGACGGGACAAACTGCAGAGGAAGAATTTCCCTACAGGGATCAATAAAGGCTGCTCCCTATTAACATTTCAAGTTTATTTGTGCTACAGCAGCTTTGTCTAAAAGCAGATGATGGGCTGCCATGTTGGATTTTCTTTCACATGTCATAAATATGATGAACTACAATGGTATTATACTTCAAAACATGAATCTTTTCAAACGGATTATTTAGCAGTTTATTTTATTTCTTTTATTTTTAATGCCAGTCTCCGACTAAGATCAGGGTGGCAACCACTTCCAACAGGGAGTGTGTCTGGCAGGGCTGACAGGAACTAGAGAACCACTGAGTCACATCAGGTGCTGAGATTTCAGACTTTCAAAAAAACAACAACAACAAAACAACAACAACAACAACAAAAACTATGACTGAGTAAACATGCTTATTGGGGTATCAACATACCCACACTCCACCAAGAATGAAGCAATCACTTGGAAATGTACCTGCATCATACTTTTTACATGGAAAGCACTCTGTTTGTCCATTAGGCTGGTCCAGGAAGGTTCCATCAGTGCACGGCTCACAAGATGTACTTGTGAACTCTGTGCAATGTTTATTAACTCTGTATCCTGTGGAGCAGAAAATCAATATTTCATTCCATCTGATACAGTTTGGCCATTAGAGCTTAACAAATACATTTCACTAAGGCAGAACACTGGTGCTTTTTAGCTGCTCAAAAGGTTGTCCGCTTATTCCACTGGTCCCGTTTTTGTGACTTTACAGCAACAAACATGTCATCTGTCCAGCCTTTTCAGTTTGAACCCGAACACAACACAGAAAATACTACTCAACCCGAGCCTCAAAATGATGACCATCAAATACATGATGATGCGAGAGTGGGGCAAAATCGATGGTGTCTGTGCAACAACTGCGTCTCCATGACAACCAAGAGAGAGAGTGTGTTGTCGAGAGCTCCAATTTTTGTCAGCAGCTGTTCAAAGTAAGCATATAGATCAAGCTATCGATGTATGATTAGCCGTATTCCAATATAAATGATTTCAGATAGCATCCACCGCAGTCACATGCTTTACAGCCTACATTATGAGGATATAACAGTAATAAAAGGAAAGAAAAACCAAAAAAATATTCCAAATTATTATGGGTATTGTTAGAAAGTTATTAAGTGTAGGCCTATTATAACATGGGTATCTTTATAAAAATATAAAACAGTCGCAGTAGCCCAGTATAATGTGACACCCCAAGTGCTCCTGCTATCTAGCCGGCTAGCTCTGCAAAAATGGATATGTGAAAAAGAAAAAAACCAACGAGCAGCCGATTCAACATGTATAATAATAATAATAATAAAAGTAATAACAGGCGCAAAAGCTACCACCAACCACGTATGGCGGCCGAAATCGCGTGTGTGTCATAATAGCCAAGCAGACCAAACATAGCCTGTATTTTTACATTTGACTGTATTTTACAGATTCCGCTAACTGTTCCACTGTTATAAAAAATAGCGGCCGTTATCCTGGTAATTTCTCTGTGTGAGAAATACAAGGTGTGGCGTGTGAGTGTGTGAACGGGTTGAAATGCGTGTGTCTCACACCCAATGCACAAGACTTGAGAGCTTTGAGTAGCCTAAATCAAAACATTAACCCGTGATCACATAATCCCGTGATCGTAAATTATTTACTTTTTTCATAGTTTGTACATAGAATTAAAAACAATTTCACAGTGTTAAACGTGTACAATGTGGCATTGTGATGATACCGCCAGAAGGTAGGTATACGCGGTGCTAATAGTGCTTCTCCCTGGTGCAACCTTTTTACATCACTGCCCCCAGGGTGCATTGCGCAGGTAAAATAATGGCTGCCTCCGTAGGTAAAAATATGTACTAAACAATGTGGATTTTTAAAGCAATGGCCATATTTTATCTGTTTCTAACAACATATTCAGATTTCTGCTCAAGCAGGAGCAAAGAGCTGTGTGCTGGTGAGACCAGCAGCTGAATGCTCCTGGAGCTCAGTCAAGTACTGCAAAGACTCAGAGCTCTACCACAGCTAAACATGCCTTTAATATTCAGGAGAATCTTACCAGGGCGACACATAGGACAACATTCCTGTCCTACTCTGTACGTGGTACCATGACAAGTCAGAGCATCTCCAGTGACGACATTCAGCATAAATATCTATGAACAGAGAGAAAATGATAATTAGCAGTTGTTTTCTGTCAGTCTAATCTGGTTAAATCTGGTTGACATCGTTAAACCTGATGTATTTTATTACCATAAGTGATACAATTGACTGTCTCCATCTCGAAGGCATTTCCTTTGGGATGGTTAAGGCTTTTCAGAGAATCCAGACAGTCTCACTGAGATTCAAGATGAGGAGAGATTAAAAATCCATCTCTTGAAGAGGATATCTGGAATTTAAAAACAGAAATAGAAAGCATCGTCACAGCAGTTTCTTTACTGTGTGTAGCTTGCATATGTGTGTCTCTCACTTTCAACACACACTCACAAGCCAGGGTGTAGTGGAGGAGCAGCCCTGTCCCACTTTGAAAAACAGAGGAATAGAGAAAAAATACTTTTCATCTGTTGACTGACAGCTTGCCAACCTATCAGATTTATGAAAATGTTCTCTAACATGACAGAGTGAGTTTTCATAAGAGTGTGCAGGCTGTCAATCTGATTTTATTCCCTGTCCAATTAGAGTGTTTTTAAGGTAAAAAAACATTTGAGAAATGGCAAATGGATGCTATCATGTTTAAATTTTGAAAGTGAACTTTAAGGTAAAATAATTAGTAAGGCCCTATTGTTTAGAAGATTGACGATTTGTGGTAAAATACTCATCTTGGTTAATATATAAAAGGTGCCATCAACAGTTCAACAGACCAGGAGCACTGAGGACTTGAGGAGGAGATTTGTCTGGTTTTAGTCACGTTAAGGAAAGCAAAACTGATTTTAGGAGGATAGTGAAATTTATCAAGGGAAAAAATGTACTGATTACCAAAATAAGACAACAGAAAAAAGGCTCTCCTCAAGTCACTAACACACCCTCTAGAGTGAGGGCCTCCCCCCACTCACCTGCACTTGGATTAAAGACTTCCTGACTAACGGCCCCCAGTCTGTTCTACTTGGCTCCCAGCTCTCCTCCACCCGCACCTTCAGCATCGGCTCTCCACAAGGGTGTGTGCTGAGTCCACTATTGTACTCCCTCTACACATATGACTGCAGTCCAGCCCACCACCAGAACACCACTGTCAAATCTGTGGGCGACACTACAGTGGTGGGTTTAATCTCTGTTGCTGTTGTTGTGTTTTTTTCTATTGACGTATGCACCTTAAGAGATTGCTTTCATAGTATCTTGTATGCACTGACAATAAAGGAATTCTACTCTATTATATTATCAGCTGCATAAAACGTGTTTCTGATAATGAAGATCATCAGTTTTTGATGGTGAACATCTTGACTCACTGCAGCTCCACTCAATTTGAAATCCCAGTCAGTCACACTGAGCAATATGAAGGAATATGCTATTATTTTCCAGTCTTTATCACGACTTCATTATTTTCCTACAGAGCCCAACATTGTAGGGGCTTCATACCAACCTCTCTGCTAATCAAATGAATAACGCTGTACTGCTGCATCATACAGCACAGACAGAAATCATAACCATATGCATGGAAGGAAACAATTCACTGAACCAACCATCCAATCCATAAGATGATAAGATATATAAAAAAGTCGGTTGCTTTAATGGAAACTTGAAACTGTGACATTTTATCATTTAAGTGTGAATAAATCAATGTGGCTGTACTTTTGAGCTTTCAGATAAATACATATGAGCAGCAAAGACACAGTATTGGATGAGTCTGTTGATAATGTTCTTGATTCATTGATTTGTGGTCAGTATAATCATGAACACCAAATGGATGAAGAACATGCCATCATTTGATAATGTTAATTAGATACTGAGCATTACTTCAAAATGCTACATGGCCTGGAAAGCTGTTTCAACTGAGAAGACATTAAGGCCAAAAACTTTCTTGTGCCTTAAGGTCTTAACTGTGATAATACAACTGTCAGCAATATTACACACACACACACACACACACACACACACATATATATATATACATATATATATATATATATATATATATATATGTATGTATATATATATATATATATATATATATATATATATATATATATGTATGTATGTATGTATGTGTGTATATATATATATATATATATATATATATATATATAATATATATATATATATATATATATGTATGTATGTATGTATGTGTATATATATATACATACATACATACATATATATATATATATATATATATATATATATATATATATATATATATATATATATATATATATATATATATTTCCGTGTCGCCACTCCCTTTCAAAGCAGCATCCAGACCGCCCACCACACAGCACAGCACGGAGGGGCGGGGCACAGAGCTGCTCCCTGCAGGGACTGACTGCCTCTTGTTCTGACCTGACAAGCGATAAACTAGTCCTTTTCATCCTACAAACACCAGTGAACAAGTAAGCTCTTTATGTCATGTCGCCCTCCAAACATATTAATCAGAAGATTAATGAAATCAGCCTGTCCACACAGAATTATTTCCAAGTTGGAAGGCCTTTGTTCCCTTCTCAGAGAGCAAAGTCAGGAGTCCGATAAGAAGAGACGGCCATTTCAGTGCTAGGCTTCCTGATTTACCATCAAACAATCCAAACACAGACCCTTTACATGTACAAGAGACCATTGGTCCAAAATTAATTAAATAATAATAAATAAACAAACGTAGCTAAAAAAAAAAAAAAAAAAAAAAAAGTGATTGGTATTGCTCTTGCGGAAGCAAATATCTTAGTTAATGTCTTAATGTCATAGTTGAAGTTTAATCCTTACTATGTGACTGTACATCTCAACATCCAGACGACCGTGTGTATCACGGTTTACCCCACTGTACACGACTCGTGTGTTAAACAGGCTGGCAGACGATACAAAAACAAAGCTGGTAAACACGGTAAGATCGTCGAATATAATTACTCACCCAAACTGCGCACAAGGAAGACGGCTTACTTTCGATTTGTGCGTGCCCAGCAGCCGTAAAAAAAAAACAAAAAAACGCCCATGTAACAAGGGAAAAGACTTCTTCTTCTTCTTCTTCTTCTCTTAAATATTGGCGTGTTGCAACCAACTTGAATAGGTGCATATCGCCACCTACTGTACTATATTGTGTGTCATCATGGTGATGTACTTCCGGTTACAATCTAACTTATATTAAACAGAAAAAAAAAAAAAAAAAAAAAAAAAAACTCCACTACAAATTTATGCTCATATTCTTTTCCCCAGTCCTGTTACTTTCAGGAAGTTCAATAGGGCCTCATAACATTCTCTCACCCTCCCCCCCCCTTCCTAAAATCCCTTTTAGGCTCCATGGAAGCTGTAGTTCATATATTTGTTTTTTAAATTCCTTTCTCTCTCTTTCATACTTAGTACATTTCATAATAATATGTTCTACATTTTCACTCACCTTACATACATCGCATTTATCTGTCTGACATTTACCCATTAAATTAAGGGTTGATTTCAATCCTGTGTGTCCTAATCTTAATCTTGAAATAATTACCTCCTCTCTTCTGTATTTCCCTTTGAAGCCTGTTACATTAACAGAGTTCTGAATGTAGTGGTAATGTCTGCCTTTAGAGTCTGTATCCCATTTCTTCTGCCATGAAATTCTCATCGTTTCTCTTATTAATGTTTTGGCTTCACCTTTTCCAAACGGGATTTGTAAAATACTGCTGTTATTTAATTTCAGTGCTCTTTTAGCTGTTTCGTCTGCTCTTTCATTACCCTCAACTCCAGAATGGGCTGGTACCCAACAAAATTGTACATCAATTCCCAGTCTCTGTATCCTCATCAATATCATTAGTATTTCTTTTTTCAAATCCTCTCTATTCATTACTTTTGCATTCAGACTTGTAATAGCCGCTGCTGAATCTGAGCAAACAACTACTCGCTCTGGTCTCACCTCTTCTATCCACTGTAATCCTAGGATAATGGCAGTTAGTTCTGCTGTAAACACAGACAACTTATTATTGAGTCTTTTGCAGATTATTATCTCAAATTCTGGTATATACACTGCAGCTCCTACGTGTTCATTCTCAGGCTCTTTAGATCCATCTGTATATATTGGTATATAATTATAGAAATTATTTTGCAGATATTCTTTTACCAACTGACCTATATTTTCCATGCCCTTTTCCAGCCATTTATGCTTTTGGTCTAAAAGTTTTAAATCCGTAACTGGTTCTGGAAGTATCCACGGAGGAACATTACCCCAGACAACATTTGGTCCATATTCTAATCTATCTAATCCGTGCTCCTTTGCCTTTTCATTAATCTGCCAACCGAATCCCTTACCTTTATGATATTTTGAATACTCCCAACATTCATCTAAAACAATTGTTGCAGGTTGTTCCTCTGCAGAGCCTTTCAATTTTGCCCAGTAAGCCAGTGATAGCTTTATTCTCCTGAGATACAGTGGCCATTCATTGGCTTCAACCAGTAAGGCATTCGTGGGCGTTGTTTTCATTGCACCTATACTCAGTCTTAATGCTCTGTACTGAATTCTGTCAAATTTTTCCAGATTGCTTTTTGCAGCCGCACCGTAAACCATGCATCCATAATCTATACTTGATCGAATTAAACCTCTATAAATATCTAACAGTGATTGTTTGTCTGCTCCCCACTCATATCCAGAGACTGATCTCATGAGATTTAACACTTTTTTACATTTTGTCTCAATCTGTTTAATATGATTCCTCCATGAGTATTTCTCATCAAACCACAATCCCAAATATTTAAATTCTCTTACCCTTTCTAAGTTTTGCTGATATAATGTCAGATGAATTTTATCCATCTTTCTTTTCTTGGTGAAAATCATATAGCATGATTTTGATATAGACAATTTAAATCCCCAGTCATACGTCCATCTTTCTACTTTTTGTATAGCCTCTTGCATACATTTATTCATATGAGTGATATTTTTTCCCCTTTTCCATATAGCCCCATCATCTGCATATAGCATTGATCCTATTTCACCACCAATATTCATAAAAATATCATTTATCATTATATTGAATAAAATAGGACTAATAACACTACCTTGGGGTATACCATTAACAATATCATAGGTTTCCGAAATAGCATCCCCTACTTTCACACAAAAGGTCCGATTCGATAGGAAGTCTAATACCCAGTTATACATTCTCCCTCCTATACCCATCTTATCCATTTTAATCATTAGTCCTTCCCTCCACATTGAGTCATATGCTTTCTCAATATCAAAGTAAACAATAACCATGGTCTCCTTCATAGCAAGAGCCTTTTCTACCTCATTGCTAACCTTAACAAGGGCATCTGTTGTAGATCTGCCTCTTCGAAAACCACTCTGACATGTGCTTATCAAGCCTCTTTGCTCTAAATAATATGTTAATCTCTGAACAATAACCTTCTCCATCCATTTACTAAGGTGGGATGTTAGTGCTATAGGTCTGTAATTTCCTGCATTATCTTGATCCTTACCAGGTTTAGCAAATGGAAGTACCAAAGCTTTCCTCCAGCTGCTAGGCATTCTACCTTGCCTCCATATTTTATTTAACAAGTTCAGTATTATTTCCAATACTTCCTTGGGAAGTTGTCTAAACATGGCATAGCATAATCTATCTTGACCTGGTGCTGTGTATCCACTTCCCTCCAAAGCCTTCTTTACTTCATTGAGGGTTATCTCTAAATCTAGTGGTGATTCTTTACTTTGCTTCTTTGTTACTCTCTCATTATTTTTTAAGATTTCCTCTTTGCGTTTCTTATGATTTTCATCTAGATGGTTTCCACTATGTACTTTTGCAAATGATTTACCCAGTAAGTCAGCTTTTTGTTTGTTTGTAATTGCCAAGTATTCTCCATCTACCAATACTGGGATTTTAGCCGCTTTCCTTTTCCCACTCATCTTTTTAACCATTGACCATACTTCTTTAAGTTTTGTTTCTCTACCTATGGAAGAGCAGAACAATCTCCAAGCATTCTTTTTGGATAACTTAACTGTTTTGCGTGCCATAGCTCTCTTTCTTTGGTAGTCAATCAGATTTTCTTCGCTAAAATTCCTTCTTAATACTCTGAATGCTGAATTTCTTTCTTTAATAGCTTTACTGCATTTTTCATTCCACCATGGTACTATTTTCTTTTTCCCACTAACTGTGCTTTTAGGAATGCTTGCTATTGCAGCATTAATTATTAATGAAGTTACATCTGCTTCATATCTATCAATGTCTTCTTTGACTTGAAATCCCTTCGCAGATTCTTTACAGCAATTTCTGAATTTCTCCCAGTCTGCTTTAGGAAAACACCATCTTTCAATATCATATCCTTCTTGCGAATGCATATCAAAATTAATTGATACTTGTATTGGAAAATGATCACTTCCTATATTAGTATCTGTCATTACCTCCCATTTACATTGTTTACTCAAGTTTCCAGAAACTAAGGTGAGGTCTATACATGAAACTTTTCCTCTCCTGATGTCCACTCTAGTTCCTGTTCTGTCATTAATACAAACAAGTCCTCTCTCTTCCAAAAGATCTTCCACTATTTCTCCATTATTATCTGTGTGATCACTGCCCCAAAGAGTACTGTGTGCATTAAAGTCACCGCACCATATTTCTCTTCTGTTTATGTTCCCTGCAATGTCTTGAAACATTTGCAGTGTTAGACTATCACAGGGATTGTAAAAATTAACTACTATAATATTTCCTCTTGGATTACATATTTCTGTTACTATGCACTCATACTCATCTGGTACATTTATGTTTCTACACTCCATTGTGTTTTTAATAAATATTAAACACCCACCACCTTGTTTTCCAATTCTATCCTTCCTAAATGAACAATATCCTGGAAGGACAAAATCTAGGTGAGGTCTCAACCATGTCTCTTGTATGCACAGCACATCTGGGGTTGTTCTCAATTCAGTAAATACCTTTTTGAATTCCTGTCCACTGGCAATCAAACTTCTGGCATTCCATTGTAATATATGGATCACCATTAGGATACTAAGTACCTTGAGACAGTCCATCATAATTGCTAGGGATTAGCATTTCATGTATAAGCTCTGCTGATATTTCTTTAATTCCTAGTATTTCAACTGCTGCCTCCACAACTGTTTTGATTCGATCACTTTTCCTTGTCTGTTGCAATGCAACAGACAAGGAACAGACAAGGAACAGACAAGAAAAGATTTGTGGCCTTTATGTGCAACTGTCTTGCACATAAAGGCCACAAATCTGACTTTATCAACTATCAGTGTGTCATTATTGATTTTCTCCAGGTTTGGATTCGATGTCTGGACTGGGAACCTCTGCGCATGATTGATATTCTCCATTGTATCTTTTCTCATATGCACAGTACTGGGTCTGATTGTTTCACTTTCCTTTACTTTTTTAAGTGCATCAGCATAAGACACTTGATTTGTTACTTTGTATTTCTGTACTTCTCTGGCCTGTATTTGTAAAGGGCATCCTCCATAGGCAGCGCTATGCTCTCCACCACAATTACAGCATTTGATTTTTGCATTCTGATCACACTTTCCATACTCGTGCTCTCCGCCACATCTTGCACATCTTATTTTTCCTTTGCACTGCCCTGCAGTGTGCCCCATTCTCTGACACTTATAACAGCGAAGTGGCTTTGGGATAAACTTTCTGACATCATAACATAAATATCCAATTCTTACTTTCTCTGGCATGTCTTTTTCAAATTCTAATACCACTGACAGGCTATCTGTTTTTGTTCCTTTCCTTCTTGTTTGCAGCCTGGTAGCTTTTACTACTTTCCCTCCTTTTATCTCTTGGACTATCTCATCCATAGATATTTCCAGTGGCACTTCATTTATTACTCCTCTCAGTTTTGCTGCTTTCCCTGGTATGTGGACACTGACTTTTTCTCCATTTAATGCATCAGTTCTGAGGAACTTATCTCTTTGCTGCTTATTTTTTGCAAAAATAAGAAGTCTCTTATTACTCAGAAATTTCGCGAACTGGATCTTCCCCATCTCTTTTTCAATACTTTTTGTCAGTTTCAACGGATGAAAGTGAGCACCATCTCTTTTAAACGTTATCATCACTTTCCATTCCGTCTGTTCAATCTCGTTCCTTGCTTCCGCCTTAGTTTTCTTGATCCTTTCCCTTTCCTCCGCTGCAGAAGCTGCGCTCGATGAGCTCCTAGCCCTGTCTTTTCTTTTCTGTCTGGCCTCCTGCCATGGCATAAAGTCATCACTATCTCCGTCCGTACTATCACCCATGATGATTGTACTCACAATACAGTTGTTGCAACCTTACGGTCACTCAAATGCACTGCGCAGTTTGACTCAACCAACGAACTACCGATCTTCTCCAAGTCGTAACAAACACACACTGTCTTCTCAAGCTCCGCCAACCACCTTCTTCTTCTTCTTCTTCTTCTTCTTCTTCTTGTTTATGGTGTTTAACGGTGGCTGGCCACCTTTGCGAAGGGGCATTACCGCCACCTACTGATCCGGGCTCCTATACTCTGGATCAGGCTCCTATATCCCATCCAATATTCTACACTACTCACAAAAAGTTAGGGATATTCGGCTTTCGGGTGAAATTTCAGGAAGAACCTATAATGCATTATAACCATTACAGGTGAACTTAATGTGACCTTCTGTAAACTTTTGAATGCACATGTCCAACTGTTCAATGTTTCAGTACTTTTTGCACAAGTTGCTGTTCTCTAACAAGGAGCTTAACGGCAAAATTCACATCAGGTGTTTGATCCATGAATCGACCAATAAATTTCCTGGTTCAATTAGAATTGGTATTTAAACAGTCCTCCTCATTATGCTGTTCACATTTTGACATCATGAGACCAAGACGACACCTAACAATTGATCAGCAGCACCTCCCCATTGCGAGGCTTCAAACAGAATGTTCTCAGATGGAAGTGGCCACTGAGCTTAGAGTGTCACAGAGTGTCATCAGCAGGTTGCAACAGAGATACAGAGAGACTGGAAGAGTCACAGAAAGGCATAGAAGTGGACATCCTTTGGCCACATCCCACACTGATGACCGCTTCATTGTGAACAGTGCCCTGTGGAACCGGATGATGAATGCCACTCAACTCCAGGCACGTTTAAGGGAGGTGAGAGGCACCCAAGTGTCATGTCAGACCATTCGAAACCGTTTACATCAGCATGGTCTGCGTGCTAGACGACCTGCAAGGGTACCTGACCACACCACCAGGCACAGGTGTCATCGTCTTGCATGGGCCAGAGAGCATTTACGCTGGACGAGGGACCAGTGGGCTCTGATGAAAGCCGATTCATGTTGAGCAGACATGATGGCCGCCAACGATGTTGGAGACATCAAGGAGAGCACTATGCATCATCCACTGTTGTCACCAGACGAGCCTTTGGTGGTGGTGGTGTTACTGTGTGGGCAGGTGTGTCTAGTCAGTACAGAACTGCCCTACACTTTGTGAATGGTACAGTGACAAGCCCATACTACCTGAATAACATCATTAATCCAGTCATTGTGCCCCTGCATGACCAACACAGGCCTAATTTCATCCTCATGGACGACAATGCTCCAGCTCATCGAGGTCGCATCATTAGGGAACAGTTGCTGGAGACTGGGGTACCTCAGATGGAGTGGCCTGCACTTTCTCCAGACCTGAATCCCATAGAAAACCTATGGGTTCAGCTGAGTCGCCGTGTAGAGGCTCGGAGCTCTGTACCCCAGAACCTCTATGTCCTGAGGGCCGCCCTTCAAGAAGAGTGGGATGCCATGCCTCGGCAGACAATAAGTCGACTTGTGAACAGCATGAGACGTCGTTGTCAAGCTGTAATTGATGCTCAAGGGCACATGACAAGTTATTGAGACACTGACATTTTTTGTTGTGGTATATCCACCACTGTTGTTGGCTTTTGTTTCAAGAAATTGTTTGAGATGAGGAAATCACCAGTGCATGTTTCTACTTAAATGCCCTACTTCCATGATATAATATCACTGTAGCGTGAACTTTTTACATTTTCCGTAAATTTCACCCGGAAGCCAAATATCCCTAACTTTTTGTGAGTAGTGTATATTCCACCTGCCCTAATTGATCCTAAAAATATATAATAAAATAACTGAAATAAAAGTAAAAGTATCCCTCCCCTCATATTCTTTTATATACTCCTATACTCTTTAGAAAATCCACCACCACCCTCGATTTAGCTGCACCACCTTCACTAAGTACATCCTTCAGCTCAAATCCTTTGACCCCCAGATGCCTCAACTTATCCCTCATCACTCTTCTATGATCTTCATACATCCTGCACCCCAGCAATACAGGTCCCACCGACTTCTCCTCCCCACATCCCTCGCATAAACCTCTCCTCCTACCTCTTTTTTGTGTCCTCCTATTTACAGACATCCCCCTCTCCAGAACAACTACCCCAAATCCTGTCACCCCAGTCTCCATGTCCTTTGATCCATCCGTGAATAATAAAGTCAAATCCTTATAGAAAGTCTGAGTAAGACCCTTAAAGGCCATCAATGCATTCACTCCTCTTCCAGCCTTTGTCTCCTCCAGCAGCCACCAATCCACAGTTGGCCACACTAACATCCAAGGACCCACAGCTGGATACACAACTGAGGGGCAAAAACTAAGACTCCCCACTCCAAAATCTTCTGCTATTTCATTTCCTATCCGACCAAAGTTCTTCTTTTTACCTTTTCCATTCTCCCAGCAGTCCCTAAGCACCCCAGTTGTAGGGTGAGAGTCTCCATGTCCCTGCAAGCTAACCCAGTAATTAGTCATTAACTGATCCCTCCTTAAATCCAGTGGCATCTCACTCAACGCCACCTGTAAAGCAGGCACAGGCGATGATCTAAATGCCCCACTGCAAATTCTTAAAGCCTGGGCCTGAAGTACATCCCGCTTCCGAAGATGAGTCTGGGCCGCCGACCCATACGCAAATCTGATATATGGCCATATATGAACATATATTTTAAATAATGGGACATATAAGTTCACATATTTGGACATATATTTCAGGATATGTGTGCAAATATGTGGCATAAATATTTGGTCTCTGACATAAGGAAACATATATGTGCATATACTGGATTACATTATTTATTTTCCACATATATTAAGAACTTTAAGTGTGAATATGTGGCAGATGTATTTGGTTTGCACATATATGATGCAATTATGTATACATACATGCATTGTATATTTGGATCATACACTAACTTTCACAATTCACGCGGGAGACTCCCGATATTTAACCCTATCTCCTGCAATGCTCCCAGTCGGTAATTTCTCCTGCTAATCTCCCGATTTTACAGTGAAGGAAACAAGTCAGATTGTTGGGGGTATTTGTCACAGTATCTGGTGACCCTGGCCTGCCTGCGGGCGGTGACATGACTCAAGATGTGTCCCAATTCAGGGTCTGCATCCTTCGAAGTCCGCATTCGAAGGCCAGTTACGTCACAACACTGCGCGAAGGCCTGTCCCAATTCATCCAAAGTCGAAGGATCCTTCAAATTCGCACTTCAAATGCGTCCTCCTTTTCAGCCGTTGGTAGCCGATTCGGAGGATGCACTGCGACTATCCTTCTTGGGCTCCCGTATCCCAAGATGCTTTGCGTGCTGCTCCCATACACAAATCTGATATACGGCCATATATGTAAACTACATATTAAGTATATATGTCCATGTATGTCTCATACATATATGATAATTATATAGGCATATATGACAAATATATTTTAAAATATAGCAAAAATGGCCACTTTCAAATATGTTCCATATATTTTTCCAGATATACACATATATGGCAAATATATTTCTATTGCATAAATGTTAATATATGATTTAGTCATATACTGTTAATCATATTAATGATTAAAATCATACTTGCCAACATTGAGTTGGGAAAAATTGGGAGACTTTTTTTTTTTTCTTTGAATGTGCTTGCCACCCTTGTGACCGCATGGACATGTGGTAACCCAGCAGCCCTGTGCTGTTTGTGGGTTGTGTAGTGTTTTCGCTCTTGCCCAGGTGGGGAGGTGAACCCTGGTCTCCTGCATGGCAAGTAGAGACACTATCCACTGTGCCACTGGGGCTTGTGTGGGCTCTAAGAAACACACAGCATGAGTGACAGTGGTGCTTGGGAAAGAGTCACCTAAAAGTAGTGGTCAAACAAATGCTTTTATCTCAATGACAGTAAGTCCAAGTGGAAAATATAAGATATCATGACAAAAGTAAGGCTTTGGGTTTTCAAACTGTGTCAAATTCTTTTCAAACTCCCTGAACAAAAAATCCCTGAGATTCGGCGAGTTGAAAAGGTGTGTTTCTCCCTCTCTCCCCAGCTTGTGGTTTCCAGATATAATGGGAGTCTATGGGGGAGAGAGCTGGCACTCCTGCCTCGTTAAGTGTCAGCGTTTAAAACGTTGAAGCAACTTTGCTTTTGTATTTACATTTTTCAGAGCAAAACTAGTTTTCCTACTACTTTATCCTGAATTTATGCATGTTATCTAAAAAAAAAAAAAAAAAAAAAAAAAAAAAAAAAAAGTGAATTTCCTTTGGGATGAATATCTATCTATCTATCTATCTATGTGGAGTGAAAATTGTCTCTCTTTCTCTATCCATCTCATCTGTCTGAACGCTGAACTGAGCAGAAGACAGAAACCCCGCCGGCAGTATCAACGCTACTTAGTGAGTGACTGAAGCTGTGTCCTAATTCAGGGTCTGCATCCTTCGAAGTCCGGGTCCTCCAAAGTCCGCGGCCTTTGGAGGACCCGGACTCCCATTCCCACTTAGACTCCCATTATATCTGGAACCCACAAGCTGGGGAGAGAGGGAGAAACACACACTTTTTCAACTCGCCAGTGACACTTATATGTAAACTACGTATTCAGTGCCTGTTGTCCAATTTATCCTTGTCCCTCTACCATCATTTAGACGCACTAGGCCTCTCTCCTCCATCAGATCTTCTATTGTAGCTCCTGTAGGAAAGATAGGCCACATCAGAGCCTATCTCAGGGGGCTCAGCGGCAGAGGCACCAACTCATGAAGGAGACTCCATGTTTATGTAAATATACAGCATGTAGCTGGAGAGACAATATTGCCATTTTCCCATACTGCCCAAAGCGGAAAAGCTAAACATGCTAGCCTGTGGAGCTAACATTAGCCTTGTCATGTAGCGGCTCCATGCTTGATCAACATTTGCAGATGCAGTTGCCACACAGATTGAAATAAAAAAACAAAGTCATATTGTAGAAGTTAGTCAGTGTGTGAGCTGAGGAGTGTCCAGTCCAAATGTCTCTCTGGGATGCATGATCTGAGCTGTGGATTCAAGTCCCTCTTTCTCTCTCATGTCCTCTGTAGTGATGCTGTGCTCATCCTTTTCTTTCATCCTGTTCTGAGCCCAGTTCAAAAGCAGCTGTTTTTTTTCATACAATTAGAATAGTTCATAGCATTAGTTTGACACAAACATGTATGAGTGACACTCTCACCTTCTTGGTGAGTGTGGTTGCACACCAAAACTCAATTTCCTAGAGTATTTTGGGAAACAAAGACTAGTCTAGTAGGGATTAATGTTGCATATTCGAGTAATAACAATGGCAACAGTTTGCAGAATAACTTAAAGTTTTTTTTTTCTTCTTCATTTGAAGTACAACCCAGCCATAACAGAGTGGAATTCAGCAGTTTAAAAATGCTGCAACATGGCAACAAAGCAGTCAGTGCTATGCCCTGCCATGACAGAGGAAACTCCAGCACCACAGACAGACTGGGAACAAGATTCAGCCCTGACCATTTTCATCTGGACCAGCCCCCTTTTCCCCCAAAATACGCACTTATGAGTTGCATAAAACAATATCAGGCTATTTCTAACATATAGGCAAAGCAACAGATATCAAGGTGGCACCCTAACAACAGGTGTACTTACAGGGTTTCATAAAATAATATAATAATAAATCATCACCAAGAAACAGCCTGGAGGAAAAGTTGGCACCCCAAGAGGCGCACTTAGTCATCTGATAACGCTCGACGCACTTATGCTACATTTCCTAACTTAAATCAAACACATATTACAAAGTCATCTGTCATGAATATAGTCTATGACAGAATGCATCACTGTTATCATACAACAAAAGAGCCAAACTCAATTTTCCCTTTGGACAAAAGCTTCCCTTATGGCCTAAAGGTGATCTGGAAATGTGTGTGAAGTTGGACATGAATTACCAGCGCTCTGTTTAGTCCATCATCTGACACTGTTTGAGCTGATCTGATGCTATTCACATATCAGGCTTGACAGTCACCATCTCTTGCTACCAACACTGTTTAAACAGGCTCATTCACTGCTGTGGTCAGGCTGTCACCCCTGCTGGAGCGAGCCAGAGCCACTGATCAGCTGAGCCATGATGGCACCTCACCTTGACATCATTTAAAAAACAGCAGCACAGCAGCTCTGAGGAGCAAACAGAGGAGAGTAGCATGTCCTACTGCAGACAGTGAGAGGACGTCTCATCAGTGCGCTCCTTTCTGCCATTCTGTCGATTAGCCCATCATTGTCCAAAGCCATAAGAATGACTTTCTCTGGAGCCAGAAGCATGAACACGTCAAGAGGCATGTTAACATTTATGTAAATGAATGCTCTCAGTTGTTGAAATATGCCTTTATTGTGGCAGACTGAGAGAAATGCAGGTGTGTTGTGTTATGGGAAAAAGGTTGTCAGCCAATGAGAGTCGCTGTTAGGGGCTTGTGTAAAAGAATGAGGATGTCCAGTAAAGCTCTCCTCCTGTGAGGACTCCAGTGAGAGCAGACCCACTGTGTTTCTTCTTGGCTCATGTCAGGTGTGTTCAGCATAATCTCAGTCTAGCACTGGGTTCTCACGTTAAGGACGCTGTGCAGTCGTGTTCTGATGACATCAAGTGTGAGAAATGATCATAACAGAGCACTTTCCCACCTTGAGGTTATATGTCCTTCTCTCCATATTTGTTCAAATGTGTCAGCATTAGCTTTAGTACTTCCCCTGGTAATTGTCAAAACATTGCATAATGGCAGCTAAATAGATCAATAGATAAATATTTGCTCTGAATAGCTGAGTCAGCCCACACCCATAGCAAACTATTAGCTATTAGCCGACCAATCAAATGATGGGAGTGCCACATGAACATCCTCTCCTGCAGGGTATGTAACAGGCACTGTGTGACCACTTCATTTCCCTGAGTACATGAACCTGACAGAATATGAGCATAAGAATGGGGTGTGGCACAAAAGCTAATATCTCACATGTAGAGCTTAAATTTATAGCTATTAATGATATCAACATATAAATATATGCTCTAGATAGATGACTCAGTGTGAGCTAATAGCAGAATATTGAAGATAGGTATTTATGAAATACACAACAGCACAGAGTCCTTCAGGCATGTGTACCTCTATTCCCTGCTTTTCACCCCAGGCCTGCCCCTGATCCTTCTTACTAGTTCAGCTGCTACGCGCAATATTTCAATGGAATCATGCACTTTATGATACAAGCATGAAATTTGGCACACTGTTAGAGCATGCCCTAAGGATAATTTTTGGCTATAGGGCCATCACAGATTTGTCCCGTGGTAACCGTGGCAACCATTTTTCAAAATGGTTGCCACGGCACAGGCGAAGGATGGTTAGAATGGTCACAGACAAGCCACAGACCACCTCCAGAGAACTACAAGAACATCTGGCTGCTGATGGTGTAGTTGTTCATCGTTCCACAATCCAGCGTACTTTGCACCAGGAAAAGCTCATTGGAAGGGTGATGCACAAAAAGCCTTTCCTGAGTGTTCATCACAAGAAGAGTCGCATGAGGTATGCAACAGCACATCTGGACAAGCCAGACACATTTCGGGAAAAAAATACTGTGGTCAGATGAGACTAAGATCGAGTTATTTGGTCAGAACAAGATGAGGTATGCATGGCAAAAAAAACACACACCAGTTCTTAATTCCATAAGAAGAACTTATTGCCTATTGTGGAATTGTCAGTTATCATTATTGGCAAAATCCACCAATATAGCAAGATATTATTTTTTTGTTAACATCACACACCCCTACTATGAAGTGTAGAGCAGCTTCTGCTGAGTGTAACACACCTGGGGCC
This sequence comes from Myripristis murdjan, assembly GCF_902150065.1. Classification (NCBI taxonomy): domain Eukaryota; kingdom Metazoa; phylum Chordata; class Actinopteri; order Holocentriformes; family Holocentridae; genus Myripristis; species Myripristis murdjan. Next base: position 33,448,562 of record NC_043986.1, on the reverse strand, counting down.
AGTGCAGTCACCCAGCTGACAGTCATCCTGCTTGGTGAGATGGTCAAGTCATGTGACCATCAGTTACTGGATGATAAATACACAAGCACATAGCGCCACCTGCTGAGAGATGAGTGGAACACCACTTCCTCCATGTCCATTGAGAGTGATGCTCCTCAGCAGTCTTCTGGTGGTACAGCAACACTCCACAAGCAGCCCTCCTCCCAAAACTCCACCTTGTGCTGGTCATCTATCCACCTGCACTATACCAGCCTCAGCCACCCACTGCATCTGGACATCAGTCAAATAAGCTCATAGTCATCAGTTAGTAGGCATATTGTTTTTTTGGGAATACATCTCTTTGGAAAAATCAAGCATTTTGACATGGCTCCTAAACCGGATATAAATATTGTAGTTTGTGAGACAGACTCACTTAGAGGAGCTGGCACCAAACCCAGCAGTTGTTACAACATGGGGAAACTAAATAGAGCAACAATTCCCAACAGTGAATGCTCTTAAGGAAAACAGCATATTAATGTGTCATGTGGGTCTATGTGTTTGTAATGCTGGATTTCAAACTTCAAACAAAATTCATTTACTTCTAAGAACTTTGAAGAGCCCAGCGAATATGAGAGTTTTTAAATAAAAATTGTTAAAGTACAAACTGAATCACTGAAGGTGGTTTATGACCTTCTTCAGCAAAATATAGATAGCATAATTTAACACAATGTATAAAAGTAATGTGTGTGTGGACAATAATGTGGGTGTTCAAGGTGAGTGTTTGTGTGTGTAGGTGTGCAGTGTTTATTGCAAAGAGAGTGGGACTGATGATGAAAGACAAGAACATCATTGTGATAAAAACACCCTGACCAGCTGTCTGTCATACACATCAGCTAGAAAAATGTACAGTATATACAAGGAGGAATCTGAAAAAATACTGTTTTTGTCAGTCACAGCTGAATAAAATGCACACAGGTTTATTTTCAAAAGATACAAAAACAAAACATTTATATTTCTGTAAAATGATTTATTCAGTGTACCCTCACACTGCACAGTGGAGATGTATTTTCCTCTGTATGACTATGATGACGATTATGATTCTTCTTCACTCAAATGATGATGCAGATTGGAAAATTAAAATTGAAACTATTATTGAATAGTCAAATGAAATATAATGCATACAAAGTGATAAGTTAAATGTCATTTGCTTTACATGCTTTTGCACTGTAATAAGGCATTTTGGATTTCATTATCCAACACATGATGCATTATAAAGGTGGCAACATATATGCTGCATCCATGAGCTACATCCACTTGATTTCATGGGATGAGCGAATACACCACTATCTGTATCTGTATGTATTCAACCATCTACATTATCCATATCCGCATCCGTACTTGGAGTGGGCAGGGCCTAAGCCGGAAGTGGGTGGGGCTTAAACCGGTATATTATTTTAAGCCTGGAACTGATACAGGTTGATCAGAAGTTCCTATATTTATTGTTTATTGGAAAACTATTTACAGTACAGCCAATTGAGCTTCAGATCAATGTTTTTGATCACAATAGTAAACAAACTATTTACAGAATAAGTTTTTTATAAACACAGAACATGTATGTTCTTAAGTGCATCAATGAATACAACACATCAGTTAGATGCTTTCTGAAGAAGGAGGAAGTTACCTCCGAAACATTTTTGCTTTAGCACGATGTGGAGCAACTGGCCCTAATGTGAGCAGGCCCTTAGAGAATGGTCTGTATGGGGTGATTTCATTCATTTTTTTTTTTTTTTATTATCACTTACCTAGGCAAGGCAAGGCAAAGCAAGTTTATTTGTAGTTAGGAGGAGTCATTTCTTAAAACATTTATTTTTCTGCATCGTCCCCTCCTACATTACTGATCCCTTGGGTCTAGAAACCAGCCTCATCTGAGCTAACAGTCGTCATCTGAGACACAATAACAACCACTGAGCTCCTGTCTTCATTTTAGGATGAGGTGCAGTAGTAGTCAGCAGGGGCCAAATCAGGACAACAGGGCAGCTGTGGAGCCAGTTCAGATCCACATTTCTGTGTAGCGGCCATGGACACTGTGGAGGTGTGGGCAGGAGGATTGTCCTGGTGGAAGAGCTCACGTCTTGTCAGCTGTCCACTCTGAATCTCTTGGGAATCCACCTTCCTGGATGGAGGTGGTCCTCCAGGCTCTCCCTGCCATATTTGACCTCAGTAGCTCATGTCTCATGTATGACAGGGCATCCTCCCCAAGTGTGGCCACCAGGGTCTCTGGACCTCCTCACGTGTTCAGCCCTTCAGACAGAGGTAGCCGCTGGATGCTTGATGGCTGATGGTTTCCATTTTCCTCAGAACGACTTACTGTAAAACAGTCAAGATAATAACTTCAAACTTTTTGTGTTATTATTGAACAAGCTGCATGCAAATTCAGAGAAGACCGGAGAGCTCATTTCCATCTTAGACCACTAGGGATGGGTATTGTTAGGATTTTATCGATAATGATATTGATACCGATGCCATCGTTACCATCGTTGGTATTAAATTATTGTAATATGCAATTGAGTATTGGGCAATCAAAATAGCACTTTATATTCACTGGGCAATTTGCAATATAATAATGCACTTTACACTTTGGCACTCTGCACTTTAATCAGCCCCTCGACATATAATTTAGTGTTTAAGCAGTGGTGAAATGCGCATGGTCCCCTGAGCCTTGGCCTGTATGTTTTATGATCAACTATGTTGTTTGTTTTGTTTTGTTTTGTTTCTTTTTATTCTATTGTGTATGAGCGTTATGTACAACACCAACCTGCCAATGGGACTATAGATGGAAATTAGCCGCACGGCTACAATCTCACATGTTTACATTTATATGTGCATTAACATGTACTGTCCCATTTCTTTTAAAAAATAAATAAATCTACAATCTACAAATCTGCTTATTTATACCGATAGTTATGGATACTCTTATGGATACTACTCTCCATAATTTGGTCGAAAGAAATAAAGACATGACCTAAAAAGATGTGAAAAGATTCAGCAGTTATTTTATTATTACTTTTTGCAGAGGTAACAAATTAAGTTGTTTCCTTTGGTTCCCTGCCTGCCTGCTCTCTCTGGGTCTTTAGGACATGGGGCTCTATTTTCCCGGCGCAGCGCAGGGTGGCGCAGTGAGGCGCACCCCGCACAAAGCTATTTTCGACCAGCGCAACCCGTGGGGCGCACAGTTTCTTATTTTCCCAGACCGAGGTTCGCCGAGATGGGAGTGGCGGCGCAGCAGGGGGAGGTGCCGACAGATTCAACCTGGCGCAGTGACATTTTCGTGCCAAAAGGCTTCGCCGAGGTGCGCCAAAAGCTCGCCTCCTGAAACCACGTCTACTTTCGGCGCAAGGCGCAGCGGGGCCGGCGCAGTGGAATTTTGGCTGGCAGGCGGGCAGTGCGCACATGTCTCCAAAACCTCACAGATTGTCAGGCACAGTAACAATGCAATAAATAACCACAAAAAACACAATTCAATGCTATAATCTCAATCAGCACATAAATGTATCTCCATATCGACTGTCCCGACACAACTGATGTCAGATCAAAGGAGACTGGCACCGTTTGGCATGCGCAATGGAAACCCAACCTGATCACCTGTCAGTCAAACAATGTGTCCAGTATGGTGATGTCTTTTTTCCGGTCATGGTGTCTGGCACTGCTCGTGTTAACTACACAGATCTTCTTCCATATATATAAATATTCCACACTGGGTTTCCGTTATCCGGTAATCACCGGACTATGACTGGTAGCCTAAAATCAGCCAAAGTCCGGTAATTTTTAAATGCCCGGTGAAAATATTCCCTCTAAGCACAATTTGAATTTTATTAAAACAGTCAATTTTCACGTAGTTATATTTATTTATTTATTTATTTATTTAAAAAAAAAAAAAAAAAAATAGCCTGCGTGATCCCTGTCTCCAGTGTACCAGAGAGGGAGAGAGAGAGGTTTTTCTCTGCAGAACCGGATCAAAACAGCGCAGCAAAGTCGCCTGGGGGAGAACAAGGTCGCAAGACTGATGCGCATTGCAAGTTGCGGAGAGACACTTGAGACTTTCGATTTTAATTCAGCTGCTGAATTAAGTTTTTATTGCATCTATTTGATTTCAAGTTGGCAGCACGCAGCGTTATTAAAATGGTATGAGCCAGTTTTTTTGTTTGCAAATTGTAGTTGCATTTGTTTGCAATTGTATGCAATGTTCATGTTAAAAGAGCACAGGCTTGTGCAATATTTATTTATTTATTTATTTTAGACGTTACGCACTTGAGTCAATTGACGGCACTCATTTTATTTGATATACCCTACTTTTCAATAAAAATATTACGCTATAAATTGACATGCCTTGATGTCATTCTTATGTAGCCTGCATATAATTTTAAGCTCAATAAATTCAGATAATATTTGACCGGAATTTCAAACATTTGTCCGGTAAATTGAAAACCTGCCGGTCACATTGTCCGGTGCCAATTTTTTTTTTTCTAGGGGAAACCCTGATTCCACACATATAGAAAATGTAAAATGCATCGGTTCCTTGCTAGACTCTGGGCGTTTAGAACAGCAAATGTAAAAGCTTTCATGAACCGGATTTTGTTTAAATCTCTAGTATGTCGTTGCATCAGTACGTGACGGGAGTCAAAAGTTGCAAAACAAACATGTATTTATGAATACTGCGAGGATTATCCTTTGATGTAAAAACATTCATTAAAAATGGGGGCTTCACAGTTAAATTTATATTTGCTTGTAAAAATCAATAACTTTAACAGACGGTGACAGAGCTGGAAAAAGAGAGATGCGAGGCAGGTAGGTAATGGAAAGACAGGGGACTCAGGAAGACGAATTTAAGGATAGATGCATGGATGGATGGATGGACAGATGGATGGCAGGTAGCTCCAGCGACATTCCAGCAGCCAAGACTGGCCTCACTGCGTGTGTCACGGCTGCTCTCTTTCTCCATGTCAATTGTGTGAACGTTCATTACGCCTTCGCGCAGCGCATTTTAAAGGTGAGGACAGGGGCTCATTTGATTGGTTTAAAGTGAATCGGCTGTGTCAAACCCACTCCACGCCTTCTCTCCTCCCTTGCGCCGGTAGGAGGAACGGCGCAGTAGTTGCGCCAAGGCGCACGGCGTGCCAAAATAGCAAAATCCACTTGGCCACTCCCAGTTGGCGCAGCGCAGCTGCGCTGCGCCTCCGCCTCGCCTGGTCTGCGAAAATAGAGCCCTTTGTGTCTCAGCTGGCACTCCTTTACATAGTTGAGTGTGACAGTCATACAGTGGTCCTGTGATTCTTGTCCACCCATCAGTGGTAATGGCTACATTTGACATGTTGGCAAGCTCAGCAATGAGTACGTTTGCATGCACACCATATTTCTGTATTATTTGGAATATCCTCCATATTCCGGTTGTGCATGAGTCATGTAAACACGTACCGAACCAGATTAAGGTCATATTCTGGTTGGAGAAAATTCAGAATCAGACCCCTGGCATGTGCCTGTTCTAACCAGAATATTGTGCCATGTAAACACCTTAATCGGAAAATGCCCCGTACCGGAATATTCAGTCATGTCTGCGCATGCTCGATTCACAATGAATCCTGGGGTCTCTGTTGTTATGGTTACTGCAAGCGGGGAGAACGACATGGCGAAAAGCAGCAAGAGCCAGGAGACTGCAGTCTGCCTTCAGCTGATCAAAGACTTCAATATCATGTATATATCAATATCGATCTTCTTCCTCCCCTTCTTCTTCTGCTTTTCTGGCAGACCAGACGCCTATAGGCATATTGCTGCCCCCCGCAGGTTGAGTGTTGCATTACATAAGAGCATGGAATACGCTGAAACATGGGGATATGCCAAGTAACATGTAAACGGAATATTCCAGTTGCTGCAGCGCGTATAAACACCTTATGCGGAATATTACCTAAACCGGAATACTGACCTCAATCGGAATATGGTGTGCATGTAAACGTAGTCATAGATGTTTTTCTTCTCAACTTCATACTAAGCAGGTATGAGCGTGCTTGATAAAGTGTCTTTGGAAGAGGTGTGGTAACTGAGGTTAAAGGCTGTGGTCATCTCCTGACAGTGGAAAATATTAACAACCACATAAGCAATACAAAATGTAGTTCCAGGGGAGTTCCGATGTGTTATTCACATCTATTTAATGTATTTCGTGTTTGTTTGTATTTTGTATATAGTGGGGGAGGTTATTTATTCCGGTTGTAAATATTTTGGGAGATATGTATTATGTAATTTAGTATATAGAATGTGTGTGGTACTGACAGATGGTATGTGCCAACTCGTTAGTTCAGCTCTCCCTACAGTATATAAGCCGCCTATGGCCACTCAGGCCAACTGACACCCTGTCAGCCATGACTGGAGAACAAAGAACAGAAACACGCAGTTACACCATGTCAAACTTATTCACCCAACAAGGTGGGGGATGGTTAGGAATGAAAAAAGAAATGGCAGCTACGTCAGAATGAATTAACGTTACATAAATACCGATAGCAGCACCGTTTGTCCAAGAGCTCATCAGTATTTAGGTTCTGACAAATCAAGAACTGGTACCAATTTAGAACCGGGGCTCAATACCCATCCCTATAGACCACAAACGTATGTATCACTTCTTCAACGTGCCACTGATCTGCAGATGCAGAATGCTGTCTGCACTGTGACACCAACCCCACGCTGTCACTGTGGGCTTGTTTTTAAAACCACACCCACATGGGAAGTAGGGATGGGCAATACCACACTTTTAGGATTCGATACGATACCGATACTCTTTCTTGCATTTTCATCGATACAGATGCCGATACCGATACTGATAATTTCTTACTGGCAATTTTTTTCATTCAAAATATTATTACATTTAAGACAAATTACGTGACAAATACAGACCATTTATACCATATTTATTATGGTCAATACATAATAAAACTAAAATTAAAATAAAAATTAATATGAATGAAATAAGTTAAATATGAACAAAAATTTGCACATTTTCACTTTTCTTGTCAAAAAAAGAAAAAAAGACCGATCTGCCATTATTTTCTGTGTTCCTCCGGCTCCCACATTCGAGCCACTCTTGCTGGCTGTGCTGTCAGGTGACACGTGACACGGGCCAGCTCAATACGCCGCCAGGCACAGGGCTGTGTCGGCACATAGTAAGTGAAGGAAGCTATCTAAAACAGCTGAAGGTTTGCATGCACCCCCAGTTCTTATTTGTTAGTATCGATATTTGTTTAAGGAAATTGATGCCAAACGAGTAGCATGTGAGTATCGATATATCGATACCACAGGATCGATACGCCCATCCCTAATGGGAAGTTGTACAGCAATGCATCCAAACTAGTCTACACAGATGTGTTATGATCAGGAAGTAAAAAAACTAATGTTACTGCAGCTGAAATGACTACTATTCTGCAGTGCTATCACTGCATTAAAGCATGATGTCTAGGGCGGATGTTCTAGATGCGGTGAAGTTCAGGGTTTTGCAGTTGAAACTGCAACATACATGCCAAGAGTCAAGTGTCTGGTTGGTGTTTATACTTGTACGAAGTTTTTGATTATCAGCTGGCTTTTGTCTTCTAGTGCCTCTACAACATTATGATCTGTTCTGCAGACAGGTTCTGTTAATTCTATGAAGTATGTGGCAGATGCATGTAGCATGGTGCACAACACACAGCTGAAGCGTTCTCTGTCCACTACAAAGAGAATGTGTCAGCATCCAAGTTGTATTACACTTGGATTCTGGGGCTGTTTAACTATGTAGTGCCACAAAAATAAATACATATTTAGATGATGGTTCTGAAAATATCACTGTTTTTTACAAATATATAGAGCTGCAACAGGAACATGTGATACACATTTAAAGACACAGTCAGTGCACATTTACAATGCAAAGGAAACATGCAATGACGTCTTACCTGCTAAAACACAGGCCTCTGATGGGTCCCCCCCTTACGGAAAGAAAATATATTTACCAATATATGAAATGCAATGTATTGTAATGTATTAGAATATATTACATTTAATATGCGAACAACAATGTATAGAAATATATTATATATTTGAAAATGTCTCAGAAATAAATGGTGTAATATATAGGTGAATCATATATGTGGCATATATGTATATATTGCATCAATATATTGCAATATATGTTAATATATGGAAAAATACAGCAACAATTGTGCATTTCATATATTTGCCATATATTGCAATATAAATATATATGTGTCCATATATTGACTTTTATATGTATAAAAGTCCTTCATAATGTATTTACATTTATGTGATGAATACTGGGTTAATATATTTATAAATACATGATCTATGACATTCCAGTATATGGGAACATGTATTGGAAATATACGTAAAATTACAGCTGCTGTGCAGCGATGGGTGGGGTCCAGGCATTTTTAGGAAGATGCTGCTCAGTGATCAGTCACGCTCACGCAGTTTGGAGCACATGATTAAGATGTTCACATTACAATGTGGATTCTGCACCAGTCGAGGTTCGAACCTGCAACCTCTGGAACCAAAGACAGTCATTTACCGCCCTGAGCTAATTGGCAAGTAGCAGCTCACTAGCAGCTTGACAATTTGACTAAGCCAGTGGTTACATCGTGTTTTCCTGAAACTGAATAGATACCAAACATAGCAAAATAAAACTGCTCTGCTGGCTCAATCATGTTGTAACTATAATATCTGCTGGAAAAAAAAAATATATATTTTTTTTCATGGACTGATAATTATACTTCTACCGACTTCTCAGTCATTTTTAACCGGCAGATGTTTCATTTCAGCTGGGGGTGTGTCATTCCAATTTAACGTCAGCTCCGATTAATGTGGCTATGCAGCAAAAGTAAGGACAGTAAGCAGCCATATTAAGGCTGAACAGAGTTATATAATCACCTTTTCAGGCTGTTATCAGTTTACCTCTGAAATAAAGAGGACAGTTTTCACAGATGTGTTGATTTATTAAAAGTTCATTTCAATGTACAGACGCAAACAAATCTGACAAATTAATTAAATAAATGACCCAGGAAACTCATAAAGACTAAACAAATGAATAACGATTAATAGGCTAATTAATAACTGATAACAATATACAGCCGCACATCTCCGTGGAAAATCTTACAGGCAGCCTACTGTCCGTGGTGCTGACTCCGCTGAGGCACTTTATTATAGAAATTAAAATTCACGGAGGGTCTTGTTCAGCTCTTCTTTACTTACAGCTGAGAAATCAGCTGTTTGCCCGGTAGTCTTGTAGACATTTGACGGCCCAAGACGTTGACCGGGCCGTACCGGCTTCATTTCCTGACCTCTCCAGCTGATCCAGCTCTTCACTCGTCACTGTCGCGTATCTCTCCTTTTTCTCTTCTGTCTTGTCTTCCTCGTTCAGACGTTTATCCAAACTTAGTTCGCCAAGGAAATCAAAATTGACAACGAAACGGTTCATTATGCAGGCGAACAAAGTTGACAGCGGCTTTTGATGCGGGTTTCGGTGAAACGCAGATTCGGGCAATAAGATGTTAGGCAGAGTATTATTTTCATTGATTGATTCAGTATTTTTATTTGCGCACGGCTAGCTGTGCTGCCATGCTGATTTGAGCACATTCTAAATGTCTGATTGATCAATCAGATTGCTCGGTCGGATCTACGCAACGTAGTCTCATGTGTTATAATTTTAAAAAATCTCAAGTACCCCCTGGATTTCCTCTAAGTACCCCAGGCGTACGCATACCCCCATTTGAGAAACACTTATCTAGACAACAGGGAGATGATGTTCATTTGTTTTTAACAATGATTGATTGGCTCCATAAGTGAAAAATTGATGTTTAAAAATGCCATTTTTACATTGACTCCAATTGTTCACATGAGAGCAAAATTCAAAATGCTGTCAAAAATTCAGTTTTTGAGATACAATTCTGAAATTTACCACACATCATCGACCATGACTCCAGAATTTTGTCAATTTTTTTCATGAACATTGAATATTTATTTAGCAAGACTTTGCAGGTATATGTTTACAGTAGCGTTTACAGTAAAACATTTTGATGCACTGTAGGCTTAATTTTTGATAAATCAAAAATCTGTGAACATCGTTTGTGTAGGACAGTCTGAAGATGCTCTGTAGCAAGTTTGGTGACATTTGAGCAAAAATTGTGGGAGGAGATAGGTTTAAGAAGTTTTACAGTTTTTGAAAAAAAAAACAGAGTGATGGCTTCGTAATTTTCAATAGGTTTAAATGTACAAAAGTTTCTTCTATATTGAGGCTACAGTTTGATGAAAATTGTGCAGCTGTAGCACATATGGTTGATTGTTATGAATTTTCAAAGTTTTGAACTTTAAAGGCTTGCTATAGCGCCACCATCAGGACTATTGGCTTGAGTTTGCAGCTGAGGTAATCTGGCATGGAACTGGACCTTTGTGCAAAGTTTGGTGAGTTTTCACCTATGGGAAGTATGATTTCCTTGGAAGAAAGAAGAAGAAAGAAAGAAAGAAAGAAGACCTGGGAATACAATAGTGTCCTACGCTGTCCGGATCCTAAATATATGCCATGCGTGGTCCATGCATATGTTATGGTTGTTTATTGGAAAATATGCAATGTTAAGAAAAATCCCAATATATTTTTTTATATATTATGTTGCGATATATATATACATATATGGTATATGCATATATTGCAGTATATTTGAACATATAAAGACAAACTATTGCATGTAAAATATAGTGCCGTTTTTGGTCTTGATTGCAATATTTTTTTTTTATATGTATCAATATATAGACATGTATGGTCTATGCATATATTTCAATATATTGTAAAATATAAAGACTAGTTCCCATATATGGAAATGTATTATCTAATATATCACATGATATTTTCCAGTATACTGCAATATATTTTTGTTTCGTAAGGGCCTCCTCTTAGTGTTTCCTTAAAAGTGCAACATTTATCTCAATCAACATGTGACATCATTTAATAACTTTCATAAATCAACCTTTGTCATCCAAGTAACTGTACTAGGTGTCAATTAGACAAGAGAGAGAAACATACCTGTAATGGAAACATTTCTCTTCCTCCTATAAAATGATACCAGAGAAAAAAATCATCTTGGTCAACAGCCAGATGCTGATTTGACAGCAAATGTTGCTATCAGCTACATGTTTTGGTTTTGAGCTCTAAATGCTAATCCTACCTGCACTTCTCTTCTTTCTTCGCCACATTGCTGCAGCTGTTAAAACTGCAACTATTATAACAGCAACCAAGAGCAGTGGTACAATGATCGCTGTCTTGTTTGAACTGTCATGTTTTGGTCCACATTCAGAATCAGCTGAATGGTTTCCTGGTCTGATCTGCTGAAGACCCTCAGATTCACATCTGGAATAATGATGGAAAAAGCTGTTAGTGAAACATTTACAGATGACATGAACTTACTGCAGCTGTAAGACACCAAACATGACCATCACTGCTCTTGGAGTTGTACTTACTTTGTGTGAGGTTGGCAAGATGTAAATGTTCCATTTGAATAAGTTTCCCCTGTGCAGTCGCTGCACTCTGTGTCTGTTGTTGCTGTTCCTGTGCAAGTGTACAGAAAATAAAATGAAATAAAAATCACAGAGATTTTGTCAGTTTTTCAAGTGACTGTCTTAAGACTGAGGTCGACTTGTACAGAAAATAAAACGACAGGGAAATTCCAGAATTGATGTCATAATCTTTCAAATAATTGAGTTTCATAAGTCAGTAAATTCCATTAGACAGGTCTAATGTCCTCTCAGTGGATCTGTGTAGTAAAAGGTATTTATGCATCCAAACAGTTGCACAGGTGTGTTGGAGCCAGTTGAGGCAAAGTGCAACAGAGAGGATCCTGCACACTGCTGTTGCATTGCATCACACTTCATTTGCTGATGTTTTGCTCCCACTGAATATTGTGTCTTATGCAGATAATGCTAAACACAGTTCATGTCCATGGTGCTGAGGATCCTTCTGTGGGGAAACTGGTATGGAATCAGATTTGTGCCAAAATGAGGAAACAAAACTTCCTCTGTACCAAGCAAAAACTGGAATTTGAAAGAGGAAAAAAACAGTGGGGCAAACAATGTCATCTCAAAAGTAAAAAATTATGACTTTGCTCGATTACACAAATAATGTGTATGCAAGTTCTAAGTTTTACTTTTGTGAGGACTTTTTTTGCTTTGGTGTTTTTTAGCTCTCTCAAATTGGTGTTTTTGCTTGATACTGAGGAAGTTTTGTTTGCTGTTTTTGGCACAAATCTGATTCCACAGACTGGAGCCTTAAATATGAGTCGACAAACCTCTTTGGCTCATGTATTGACCAGGTTTACAGCTGCGGTGTTTCTGTGCTGCAACACAGCCGTCCCCTCTAAGATCAACACAGAAGAATCCATCTTGTGGTTCACAAACAGCATCTGATGTTGTTGTGCACGGCCTTTTCACCTGTAAACCTGCATCTGTCACCACAGAGAGCTGAGGTTACATATCAAGGTACAACACACACATTCTCTTATGCAAAAGCTACTGATGTTTTTACTTGCTGCTCATGCTTGTGATTGGTCTGGTGCCTCGGAATACGTGCGCGTTTACGGCTCTTGATGAAGCAAACCTGGATCAAATGAGCAATTTGATGACCAGCGTCGTGATACCGGTTATCCCTGATCACCATGATCTCGATTAGTGTAGCCGGATAGGTCTGAGAAATCCAGGGAAAACTGAGCTTGCTTCATGATACAGGCCTCAGGATATACACACCATGTTTTTTCCATGGCGCTGGCATAGAACTGGACCCGGTCCCTGAGTGCTGTGCATCGGCTGCCCACTGCTCCTAATAGTTAGGACGGGTCAAACTGCAGAGGAAGAATTTCCCTACAGGGATCAATAAAGGCTGCCCCTTACTATCATTTCAAGTTTATTTGTGCTACAGCAGCTTTGTCTAAAAGCAGATGATGGGCTGCCATGTTGGATTTTCTTTCATATGTCATAAATATGATGAACTACAATGGTATTACTGTATACTTCAAAACATAAATCTTTTCATGAATCTTTTCAAGCTGATTATTTAGCAGTTTATTTTATTTCTTTTATTTTTAATGCCAGTCTACTCCGACTAAGATCAGGGCGGCAATCACTTCCCACAGCACATGGGGGCGGCATGGCTCAGGAGGTAGAGCGGTTGTCCGGTAACCAGAGAGCTCCCGGTTCGGTCCCCGGCTCTTCCAGAGTGTGTTGAAGTGTCCTTGAGCAAGATACTGAACCCCTCACCGCTCCTGATGGAAAGCTAGGCGCCTTGCATGGCAGCCTCTGCCATCAGTGTGTGAATGTGTGTGTGAATGTGAGGCAAAACATTGTAAAGCGCTTTGAGTGGTCAGTAGACTAGAAAAGCACTATAGAAATGCAGTCCATCCAACCACTTCCCACAGCGAGTGTGTCTGGCAGGGCTAATAGAATGAGAAGAACCACTCAGGTGCTCAGATTTCAGATTGTCGATTTTAAGTTTTAAGTATCAAGATACTCCACTAAGAATGAGGCAATCAACTGGAAATGTACCTGCATCACACTTTTTACATGGAAAGCACTCTGTTTGTCCATTAAGCTGATCCAGGAAGGTTCCATCAGTGCACGGCTCACAAGATGTGCTTGTGAACTTTGTGCAAGGTTTATTAACTCTGTTTCCTGTGGAGCAGAAAAACAGTATTTCATTTCATCTGATACAGTTTGGCCATTAGAACTTAACAAATACATTTCACTAAGGCAGAACACTTGTGCTTTTGATCTGTACAGTGCGAGCACAGTGAGCAGAGTGACTGTTGTTAAACTGGAGGAGCAGGCAGCTCCTGCCCTGCTGCTACTCAATCACTTGTCAGATTTCTGCTCAAGCAGGAGCAAAGAGCTGTGTGCTGGTGAATCCAGCAGCTGAATGCTCCTGGAGCTCAGTCAAGTACTGCAAAGATTCAGAGCTCTACCACAGCTAAACATGCCTTTAATATTCAGGAGAATCTTACCAGGGGGACACATACGACAGCATTCCTGTCCTACTCTGTACTTGGTGCCATGACAAGTCAGAGCATCTCCAGTGACGACATTCAGCATAAATATCTATGAACAGAGAGAAAATGATAATTAGCAGTTGTTTTCTGTCAGTCTAATCTGGTCAAAGTTGACATCATTAAACCTGATGTGTTTTATTACCATCAGTGATACAACTGACAGAGGTTTCCTTCTCGGAGGCATTTCCTTTGGAATGGTTAAGGCTTTTCAGAGAATCCAGACACCGTCTCACTGAGATTCAAGATGAGGAGAGATTTAAAATCCATCTCATGAGGAGGATATCTGGAATTTAAAAATAGAAATAGAAAGCATTGTCACAGCAGTTTCTTTACTGTGTGTAGCTTGCATGTGTGTCTTTCACTTTCAACATACACTCACAAGCCAGGGTGTAGTGGAGGAGCAGCCTTCTCCCACTTTGAAAAACAGAGGAATAGAGAAAAAATACTTTTCATCTGTTGACTGACAGCTTGCCAACCTATCAGATTTATGAAAATGTCTTCTAACATGACAGAGTGAGTTTTCATAAGAGTGTGCAGGCTGTCAATCTGATTTTATTCCCTGTTGAATTGGAGTGTTTTTCAGGGGAAAAAACATTTGGGAAATGGCAAATGAATGCTATCGTGCTTAAATTCTGAAAGTGAACTTTAAGGCAAAATAATTAGTAAGGCCCAATTGTTTAGAAGATGGATGATTTGTGGTAAAATACTCATCTTGGTTAATATAAAAAGGTACCATCAACAGTTCAACAGACCAGGAGCACTGAAGACTTCAGGAGATTTGTCTGGTTTTAGACACGTTAAGGAAAGCAAAACTGATTTTAGGAGGATAGTGAAACCTATCAATAGAAAAAATGTGTTGATTACCAAAATAAGACAATAGAAAATGAAGGAATATGCTATTATTTTCCAGTCTTTATCACATGGCTTCATTAGTTTCCTACAGAGCCCAACATTGTAGGAGCTTCATACCAACCTCTCTGCTAAACAAATGAATAACGCTGTACTGCTGCATCATACAGCACAGACAGAAATCATAACCATATGCATGGAAGGAAACAATTCACTGAACCAACCATCCAATCCATAAGATGGCTAATATGCCGTGTCCAAAAAAGTCGGTTGCTTTAACGGAAACTTGAAACTGTGACATTTCATCATCAAGTGTGAATAAATCAATGTGGCTGTACTTTTGAATTTCCACATAAATACATATGAGCAGCAAAGGCATAGTATTCAATGAGTTTGTTGATAATGTTGTTGCTGAATTGATTTGTGGTCAGCATAATCATAAACACCAAATGGATGAAGAACATGCCATCATTCAATAATGTTAATTAGATATTGAGCATTACTTCAAAATGCTACATGGCCTAGAAAGCTGTTTCAACTGTGAAGACATGAAGGCCAAACACTTTCTTGTGCCTTGTCTTACTTTGTACAGTGTGTACAATTAATACCAGGATGACAACGTGCTATTAACACTTGACATTTATTCAAGAGACTGCAGGTTAGGCGTGCATACAGGAAGGCTGACTTCTACATACTGACTGTATACCTGAAGACACACCCCCTATGTATGTTGTATGGACCAATCACAGTAATCAATAGGTAAACAGTAGATGGCGCTAGAGTATAGTATAATGGCACATCAATGTCATTCCAATAATGACTTGAATATTCTACATGCCTTAACTGTATCTGTGATAAAATAACTGTCAGCAATATTTCTATGTTCTGTATAGAACTGTTTGTTACATTAAATGTTTCTACAAATATGTTAGCTGATGAATGTTACACTTGCTGATGTTTGCATAATAAATAATTCAAACCAAGTCCAAATGCACAGAAAACAGCTGAGAGCAACAAGAGGACTGATCTGTTGAGTGTGTGTGAGCACAGGAACACGGTCAACCCTGATGTACACTACCAGTCAAACGTTTGGACACACCTTCTCATTCAATGTTTTTTCTTTATTTTTACTACTTTCTACATTGTAGATACATACTGAAGACATCAAATATATGAAGCAAGATATATGGAATTATGTAGCAAAGAAAAAATTGTTGAATAACTCCAAATATGTTTTATATTTTAGATTCCTCAAAGCAGCCACCCTTTGTTTTGGTGACAACGCTGCAAACCCTTGGCCTTCTCTCAGTGAGCTTCATGATGTAGTCACCTGAAATGGTTTTTACTTCACAGGTGTGCCTTGTCAGAGTTCATTTGTGGAATTTCTTGCCTTCTGAATGGGGTTGGGACCATCAGTTGTGTTGTGCAGAAGTCACATTGGTACACAGCTGACAGCCCTTTTGGACAGCTGTTAGAATTCATATTATGGCAAGAGCCATTCAGCTAAGTAAAGAGAAATGACAGTCCATCATTACTTTAACAACTGAAGGTCAGTCAATCCGGAAAATTGCAAAAACTTTGAATGTGTCCCCAGGTGGAGTCGCAAAAACCATCAAGTGCTACTGAAACTGGCACACATGAGGACCGACCCAGGAAAGGAAGACCAAGAGTCACCTCTGCTTCTGAGGACAAGTTCATCCGAGTCACCAGCCTCAGAAATCGCAAGTTAACAGCAGTTCAGATCAGAGACCAGATAAATGCCACACAGAGTTCTAGCAGCAGACCCATCTCTAGAACAACTGTTAAGAGGAGACTGCGCCAATCAGGCCTTCATGGTCAAATAGCTGCTAGGAAACCACTGCTAAGGAGAGGCAACAAGCAGAAGAGATTTGAGAGAGAAGAGAAAGTGGAAATCTGTGCTTTGGTCTGATGAGTCCAAATTTGAGATCTTTGGTTCCACCTGTCGTGTCTTTGTGCGATGCAGAAAAGGTGAACGGATGGATTCCACATGCCTGGTTCCCACTGTGAAGCATGGAGGAGGAGGTGTGATGGTGTGGGGGTGCTTTGCTGGTGACACTGTTGGGGATTTATTCAAAATTGAAGGCACACTGAACCAGCATGGCTACCACAGCATCCTGCAGCGACATGCCATCCCATCCGGTTTGCGTTTAGTTGGACCATCATTTATTTTTCAACAGGACAATGAGCCCAAACACACCTCCAGGCTGTGTAAGGGCTATTTGACCAAGAAGGAGAGTGATGGAGTGCTGCGGCAGATGACCTGGCCTCCACAGTCACCGGACCTGAACCCAATCCAGATGCTTTGGGATGAGATGGACCGCAGAGTGAAGGCAAAGGGGCCAATAAGTGCTCAGCATCTCTGGGAACTCTTTCAAGACTGTTGGAAAACCATTTCAGGTGACTACCTCTTGAAGCTCATCGAGAGAATGCCAAGAGTGTGCAAAGCAGTAATCAAAGCAGAGTCATTTCCCTGTCGCCACTCCCTTTCAAAGCAGCATCCAGACTGCCAACAACACAGCCCGGCGTGGCGGGGCACAGAGCCGCACCCTGCCAGGACTGACTGCCTCTTGTTCTAATCTGACCATCGACAAACTAGTTCTTTTCATCCTACAAACACCAATCAACAAGTAAGCTCTTTATTCCAGGATGTCCTGCAAACTGGCACATTCATCAGAAGATTAATGAAACGTGTCCACACAGAATGGCGTTATTTCCAAGTTGGAAGGCCTTTGTTCCCTTCTCAGAGAGCAAAGTCTGGAGTCCGATAAGAAGAGATGGCTTCCTTATTTACCATCAAACAATCCAAACACAGATCCTTTACCTGTACAAGAAGCATTTGTCAATGAATGAATGAATGAATAATACACGTTTCTAAAAAGTCATTGGTATTGCTCTTGCAGAAGCAAATATCATAGTTCAAGTTTAATCCTTAATATGTGACTGTACATCACAACATCCAGATGACCGTGTGTGTCACGGTTCACGGTTTACCCCACTGTACACGACTCGTGTGTTAAACAGGCTGGAAGACGACACAAGAACCAAGCTGATAAACACGGTAACGTCGTCGAATAGAAATTACTCACCCAGACTGCGCACAAGGAAGACGGCTTACTTTCCATTTTAGTCTGTGTTCACAGTGGTTAAAAACGTCCAAGTAACGTGTACTGTAGGAAAGAGGGGCAAGTGTCCCGCCCATCTGCACTCAGTGTTTACATCCAGTCCCGGTTGGGTACAGACCCTGCTGGTAACTCTTGTGCTTTCCCCCCAAAATTCACATTTGGCAGAGGCACCAACTCATGAAGGAGACTCCGTGTTTATGTAAATATTCCGCATGTAGCTGGACAGACAGTATCGCCATTTCCCGTATTGCTCAGAACGCGAAAGCTAAACACGATAATAATATGATCAACATTTGCAGATGCAGCCGCCGCACAGATTGAAGAAAAAAAAAAAAAAAGTCAATATGTAGATTATGTTACAGTTAAGTCTGTAAGCCGAGGAGTGTCCAGTCCAAATGTCTCTCTGGGATGCATGATCTGAGCTGTGGATTCAAGTCCCTCTCTCTCTCTCATGTCCTCTGTGATGCTGTGCTCATCCTGCTCGCTGCACATCCTCTCAGCTCAGCTCAGGACACTCGTTCAGCAGCACTCAGCATTTACAGCTGTCATTCTGAACACGTTTCAGTACCAGCAGCTAATCAGCTGCAAAGGTGACCCATCCTGTGCTCTGTTGCTACAGCCTCTGGAAGACCTTTAGTCCAAATTCTACATTTGTCTGAATTTTCAGTGTGAGGCAGACACAGCTTTTAGCCCCCCCCCCCCCCCCCCCCCCCCCCCCCCAAAAAAAACAAACAAACAAACAGAATGATGCCTCCAGTCTCATGCCTTTTCTTTCATCCTGTTCTGAGCCCAGTTCAAAAGCAGCTGTTTTTTTTTTTTTTTTCATACAGTTAGAAATAGCATTAGTTTGACACAAACATGTATGAGTGACACTCCCACCTTCTTGGTGAGTGTTACTAGCAAGGTTGATCTTCAGAGTGTGGTTGCAGACCAAAACTCAATTTCCTAAAGCATTTTGGGAAATGAAGTCCAGTCTAGTAGGGATTAATGTTGCATATTCAGGTAATAACAATGGCAACAGCTTGCAGAGTGACTCAAAGTTTGTTTCCTTTTTTCTTCATTTGAATTACAACCCACAGAGTGGAATTCAGCAGTTTAAAAATGCTGCAACATGGCAACAAAGCAGTCAGTGCTATGCCCTGCCATGACAGAGGAAACTCCAGCACCACAGATGGACTGGGAACAAGATTCAGCCCTGACCATTTTCATCTGGACCAGACCCCTGTTCCCCCAAAATACACAATTATGAGTTGCATAAAGCAATATCAGGCTATTTCTAACATCTAGGCTAAGCAACAGATATCAAGGTGACACCCTAACAACAGGTGTACTTACAGGGTTTCATAAAATAATATAATAATAAATCATCACCAAGAAACAGCCTGGAGGAAAAGTTGGCAGCATTTAGTCATCTGATAACTCTCGGCGCACTTATGCTACAATTCCTAATTTAAATCAAACACATATTACAAAGTCATATGTCATGAATATAGTCTATGACAGAATGCATCACTGTTATCATACAACAAAAGAACCAAACTCAATTTTCCCTTTGGACAAAAGCTTCCCTTATGGCCTAAAGGTGATCTGGAAGTGTGTGTGAAGTTGGACATGAATTACCAGCGCTCTGTTTAGTCCATCATCTGACACTGTTTGAGCTGATCTGATGCTATTCACACATCAGGCTTGACAGTCACCATCTCTTGCTACCAACGCTGTTTAAACAGGCTCATTCACTGCTGTGGTCAGGCTGTCACCCCTGCTGGAGTGAGTCAGAGCCACTGATCAGCTGAGCCATGATGGCACCTCACCTTGACATCATTTAAAAAACAGCAGCACAGCAGCTCTGAGGAGTAAACAGACAGAGCCAGCCCTAGGACCTTGGTGGCCCTAAACAAGATTTTGTTTGTGGCCCCAAAACACATCCAGCACAACCAGGGCAGTTGCTAGGAATTCTGGGGCTCCTGAAAGAATATTGGTGTGGGCCCCTCTACCCCATTCATTGCCACTTTTTTTTAACTGTGTGTGGGCAATATGGACATAACCGCTAGAGGCACTCGTGCGAAAGAAACCCTGAACGTGAAGTCAGAGAGAGAGAGAGAGAGAGAGAGAGAGAGAGATACATATATACATACATACATTCATACATATAGACAGACAGAAATGGCGGATATCAGCTTTGAGGAGAGACTGGCCGAACTTGTCCGGAACTACCGGCACCTCTATGACACTTCCGAGTGCTGTTGTCTGCCCCTAGCGGAGACCACCAGCATCACGCGTTTTGGCTGCGTCGACGAGCGACCGCGCTGCAGCAAGTATGTACACAGGCGCAGCAAACTACGTACGCGAACGTTTGGCCACGCAGCAAGTATGTTCCGGCCTTAAAGGTGTGTTCACACCGGACGCGATAACGCGAATTCGCGCGTCAAGTTTACATTAAAAGTCAATGCAAAGACGCGATGACGCGCGATTTCGGGTCGGGCAGCGCGTTTCGCGCGATACACGCGTCGCGTTGACGCTTCATCACGTCGCGTTGACGCTTCATCGCGTCGCGTTGGACGCTTTATCGCGTCAAACGCCTCATCGCGCAAGTTGAAAAATTTCAACTTTTGACGCGACATCGCGTGATGCTTTGACGCGATAGCCAATCAGTGTTGATATTCTCCCTAAGTCACCTATGTCAAGAACTGCCAAAGGAAATCGAAAAATGGAGGACAATATTATTGTTGCTGTGTGCGGGCTACCGGGCTGCCAGGCTGCCGTGTGCCGGCTGCCAGGCTGCCGTGTGCGGGCTACCGGGCTGCCGTGTGCCGGGCTGCCGGGCTGCCCTGTGCCGGCTGCCGTGTGCCGGCTGCCGGGCTGCCGTGTGCCGGCTGCCGGGCTGCCGTGTGCCGGTAAATTTTGCAATATGTGTCCGTTGCTAATGCAGCTATTGGATGTAATTTACTATTAACCATGCTAGCAGTAACGTTAACCCGGCATATCTGTCTCGCTACGTGTGTGCGTCTTGTCAGTGGATGTGTGTCGCCACAGATAGAAAAGTCTGCGGGACACCTACATCAGGGAGAGGAAAGAGGGAGAGAGGAGGGCGGGTTCGCATCAACGCGTCCATCGCGCGATAGACGCGATTGAGGAAATAAATGATTCAATGGTCACGCGGCGCGTTTCGGGCGTTAAGGCTGAATTATGCTTCCGCGTAGGAAGAGCGTACGGAGGTTGTGCGGAGCTTACGGGGGTTGTGCGACCGCCGCAGAGCCTTGCCGCGCGCCTCCCAAAAATTGTAACTACGCGGACCCTCCGCAGCCCCACAAGAGCTGTGATTGGTCCGCCGAAGTACACTATTTCCGGCATTTCGTTGCAACCGGCATCACATTCCTGTTGTTGTGCCGTCAGCGCCGTTTTTTTTTTTTTTTTTTTTTAACTGTTGTGTCTCGACTCGTCGGTTGTGTTTGAAAACTTTGGAGAGTGCCCGCACCTATACGACTCGTCCACTCGCCACAGAAGAGCAGCGACCATACGTCACAGGGTCTACGTTGGTGGGAGGAGAATTGCTCTGTGTGTTTGCAGAGGTATGTTGGACACACACGCGCTGCGTAGGAAACCCCCGTACGCTCTTCCAACGCTGAAGCATAATTCAGCCTTTACGCGCGATTTCATCGCGTTCATCGCGTCCGGTGTGAACACGGCTGTTGGCTGGTGGTGCTGTGCTGTTGTTGCAGCTGTAATCAAGGGTTAATTAGCAGCATTCAACAGCCACAACACAGACTTTATTTGTAAATCTCTGACACTGCAGTGTTTGTAAGAGTAGCCTATATTTGTACAGTCTATGGTAAGAGTAGAAACACAGAGTCACAGTGAGTATGTGGCCCCCTCTGGTGGTTGTGGCTCTAAACAACCGTATTGACCGTTTATACCACGGACCGGCTCTGCAAACAGAGGAGAGTAGCATGTCCTACTGCAGACAGTGAGAGGACGTCTCATCAGTGCGCTCCTTTCTGCCATTCTGTCGATTAGCCCATCATTGTCCAAAGCCATAAGAATGACTTTCTCTGGAGCCAGAAGCATGAACACGTCAAGAGGCATGTTAACATTTATGTAAATGTTTGCTCTCAGTTGTTGAAATATGCCTTTATTGTGGCAGACTGAGAGAAATGCAGGTGTGTTGTATTATGGGAAAAATGTTGTCAGCCAATGAGAGTTGCTGTTAGGGGCTTGTGTAAAAGAATGAGGATGTCCAGTAAAGCTCTCCTCCTGTGAGGACTCCAGTGAGAGCAGACCCACTGTGTTTCTTCTTGGCTCATGTCAGGTGTGTTCAGCATAATCTCAGTCTAGCACTGGGTTCTCACGTTAAGGACGCTGTGCAGTCGTGTTCTGATGACATCAAGTGTGAGAAATGATCATAACAGAGCACTTTCCCACCTTGAGGTTATATGTCCTTCTCTCCATATTTGTTCAAATGTGTCAGCATTAGCTTTAGTACTTCCCCTGGTAATTGTCAAAACATTGCATAATGACAGCTAAATAGATCAATAGATAAATATTTGCTCTGAATAGCTGAGTCAGCCCACACCCATAGCGAACTATTAGCTGACCAATCAAATGATGGGAGTGCCACATGAACATCCTCTCTGCAGGGTATATAACAGGAACTGTGTGACCACTCCATTTCCCTGAGTACATGAACCTGACAGAATATGAGCATAAGAGTGGGGTGTGGCATAAAAGCTAATATCTCACATGTAAAGCTTGGCATTCTCTCGATGAGCTTCAAGAGGTAGTCACCTGAAATGGTTTTCACTTCACAGGTGTGCCTTATCAGGGTTAATTAGTGGAATTTCTTGCTTTATCAATGGGGTTGGGACCATCAGTTGTGTTGTGCAGAAGTCAGGTTACTACACAGCCGACAGCCCTATTGGACAACTGTTAAAATTCATATTATGGCAAGAATCAATCAGCTAACTAAAGAAAAACGAGTGGCCATCATTACTTTAAGAAATGAAGGTCAGTCAGTCCGGAAAATTGCAAAAACTTTAAATGTGTCCCCAAGTGGAGTTGCAAAAACCATCAAGCGCTACAACGAAACTGGCACACATGAGGACCGACCCAGGAAAGGAAGACCAAGAGTCACCTCTGCTTCTGAGGACAAGTTCATCCGAGTCACCAGCCTCAGAAATCGCAAGTTAACAGCAGCTCAGATCAGAGACCAGATAAATGCCACACAGAGTTCTAGCAGCAGACCCATCTCTAGAACAACTGTTAAGAAGAGACTGCACGAATCAGGCCTTTGTGGTCAAACAGCTGCTAAGAAACCACTACTAAGGAAAAACAAAAAGCAGAAGAGAGAGAAACACAAGGAATGTCCATTCCTTGTGTTTCTTGGCCCAAACAAAGTGGAAATCTGTGCTTTGGTCTGATGAGTCCGAATTTGAGATCTTTGGTTCCACCTGTCATGTCTTTGTGCGATGCAGAAAAGCTGAATGATTGGTCTCTGCATGCATGGTTCCCACTGTGAAGCATGGAGGAGGAGGTGTGATGGTGTGGGGGTGTTTTGCTGGTGACACTGTTGGGGATTTATTCAAAATTGAAGGCACACTGAACCAGCATGGCTACCACAGCATCCTGCAGCCCCATGCCATCCCATCCGGTTTGCATTTAGTTGGACCATCATTTATTTTTCAACAGGACAATGACCCAAAACACACCTCCAGGCTGTGTAAGGGCTATTTGACCAAGAAGGAGAGTGATGGAGTGCTGCGCCAGATGACCTGGCCTCCACAGTCACCGGACCTGAACCCAATGGAGATGGTTTGGGGTGAGCTGGACCGCAGAGTGAAGGCAAAGGGGCCAACAAGTGTTAAACACCTCTGGGAACTCCTTCAAGACTGTTGGAAAACCATTTCAGGTGACTACCTCTTGAAGCTCATCGAGAGAATGCCAAGAGTGTGCAAAGCAGTAATCAGAGCAAAGGGTGGCTATTTTGAAGAAACTAGAATATAAAACATGTTTTCAGTTATTTCACCTTTTTTTGTTAAGTACATAACTCCACATGTGTTCATTCATAGTTTTGATGCCTTCAGTGAGAATCTACAATGTAAATAGTCATGAAAATAAAGAAAACGCATTGAATAAGAAGGTGTGTCCAAACTTTTGGCCTGTACTGTATATATATATATATACATGTACACATGCATGCATGAGTGTGTGGGTGCGGGTGTGTGTGGGTATTATTATGTGTATAAAGATGCATACCAAAAAAAAAAAAGAAAAGAAAAAGTGTATATATGCTATGTGTATATAAATGGATATGGATTATGTATATACTGTGGGTGTGCATTAACTGAATAATTGTGAAAAGGGGTGGGAGTACATAAGTTATACTTCTTCTCAATCCGTTTCGAATATGCACTTTTAATGTTTACCTTAAACTCTTTGCTGTTCTGTTATTATTTCATATTCAAAATAAAAATGCTCAATCAATCAATCAATCAATCAATCAATCAATCAATCAATCAACCAATCAATCAATCAATTATTAAAATGAAATGTACTCCAAAATTTGCTTATTTACTCCAATCTCTTCCAATTAAAACCATGTTACATTACTTTAAACAGTTTGATCAAATATGTAGTCAATTTTTATGGAATCACAAGGGTCCCAGAATGAAACTGCCAAAACTTGAGAGGCCAGTAGGCAGAGGAGGCCTAGGGATGCCTAATTTATTTTTCTACCACTATGCTTTTGCTCTTAGGCACATGGCACAGTGGTCTCTGCCCCCTGAGAAAGCCCCCCGTTTCACCTTGAAAGCAGCATTTGTTTTCCCCTGACACCTCTCCACTATATCACAGCCAAGTTGGCTCCACAGACCTGATCACCCCTCTATGTCGCCTCATATTCAGTGGGTCTAGAAGAGAGCAGCTCACAGCCTCAAATTTGATCCATATCTTCACCGGTCTGCAAGGATCTGGTTTAATCCCAGGCTTTACAGAAACATTGCACAAAAAGTAAGGAAATTTGTGTTTGGTAGATTATTTCTTTGTTGTAACAATGCCTCTTGGCAATAAATCTTATACCGTCGGAAAGACTGTTTATTTCCCTTTTAAATGGTGCCACATTTGTAAGGAACATGCATTTGTGGGATGAGCACCAGAGCTGAGTATGTGGATTGTGCCCATGAAAAATTTGCCAAATCGTCTCGGTGGGGTAGGCATGTTTGTGAATGTAGATGTGCAGTGTTTATTGCACCAAGAGAGTGGGAGTGATGAAAGACAAAAACAAAATTTTAATAAAAATACCCTGGCCAGCTGTCTGTCATACACATCAGGAAAATATACAGAAAAATATATAGAATATAAATATATAGAAAAATATACAGTATATACAAGGATGAATCTGAAAAAATACTGTTTTTGTCAGTCCTTTTTTAAGAACATACAAGCTCCACAGCTGAATAAAATACACATGGGTTTACAAAAGATACAAAAACAAAACATGTAAAATGATTTACCCAGTGTACCCTTGCACTGCACAATGGAGATGGAAATGTATTTGCCTCTGTATGACTATGATGACAATTATGATGATTCTTCACTCAAGTGATGATGCAAATTGGAAAATTAAAATTATATGCATTATATTTCATTTGACTAATCAATAATGGTGCAGAAAACAGTCTAATCTGAGCTGACAGTCGTCATCTGAGACAAAATAACAACCACTGAGCTCCTGTCTTCATTTTTAGGATGAGGTGCAGTAGTAGTCAGCAGGGGCCAAATCAGGACAATAGAGCAGCTGTGCAGCCAGTTCAGATCCACATTTCTGTACAGCGGCCATGGACACTGTGGAGGTGTGGGCAGGAGGATTGTCCTGGTGGAAGAGCTCACGTCCTGTCAGCCGTCCACTCTGAATCTCTTGGGAATCCACCTTCCTGGATGGACGTGGTCCTCCAGGCTCTCCCTGCCATATTTGACCTCAGTAGCTCATGTCTCATGTATGACAGGGCATCCTCCCCAAGTGTGGCCACCAGGGTCTCTGGACCTCCTCACGTGTTCAGCCCTTCAGACAGAGGTAGCAGCTGGCTGCTTGATGGCTGATGGTTTCCATTTTCCCCAGAACCACTGACTGTATATGCTTTTTTAAAAATTTTATCCGAAACAGAAAACAGTCAAGTTGATAACTTCAAACTTTTTGTGTAATCATGCAACAAGCTGAACTGCAAGCAAATTCAGAGGAAACTGTAGAGCTCATTTATGTCTTAAACCACAAACGTATGTATCATGGTCAGCTGTATCTTGAATGTGCCACTCATCTGCAGATGCAGAATGCTGTCTGCACAGTGACACCAACCCCACACTGTCACTGTGTGGGCTTGTTTTTAAAACCACACCCACACGGGAAGTTGTACAGCAATGCATCCAAACTAGTCTACACAGATGTGTTACATGGCTGATCTGAAGCCAGATCAGCTGGCTTTTGTCTTGATTATGATCTGTTCTGCAGACAGGTTCTGTTAATTCTATGAAGTATGTAGCAGATGCATGTAGCATGGTGCACAACACACAGCTGCTTTCAGTCTGATCTGGGGATACTAATATATAGAGCTGCAACAGGAACATGTGATACACATTTAAAGACACAGTCAGCGCACATTTACAATGCAAAGGAAACATGCAATGACGTCTTACCTGTTAAAGCACAGGCCTCTGATGGGTCCCCTCCTCTTTGTGTTTCCTTAAAAGTGCAACATTTATCTCAATCAACATGTGACATCATTTAATAACTTTCATAAATCAACCTTTGTCATCCAAGTAATTGTACTGGGTGTCAATTAGACAAGAGAGAGAAACATACCTGTGCTAGAAAAATTTCTCTTCCTCCTATAAAGTGATACCAGAGAAAAAAATCATCTTGGTCAACAGCCAGATGCTGATTTGACAGCAAATGTTGCTATCAGCAACATGTTTTGGTTTTGAGCTCTAAATGCTAATCCTACCTGCACTTTGTTTGAGTCTCTTCTTTATTCGCCACATTACTGCAGCTGTTAAAATTACAACTATTAGAGCCAACAAGATCAGTGGTACAATGATCACTGTCTTGTTTGAACCGTCATGTTTTGGTCCACATTCAGAATCAGCTGAATGATTTCCTGGTCTGATCTGCTGAAGACCCTCAGATTCACATCTGGAATAATGATGGAAAAAGCTGTTAGTGAAACATTTACAGATGACATGAACTTATTGCAGCTGTAAGACACCAAACATGACCATCACTGCTCTTGGACTTGTACTTACTTTGTGTGAGGTTGGCAAGATGTAAATGTTCCATTTGAATATGTTTCCCCTGTGCAGTCGCTGCACTCTGTGTCCGCTGTTGCTGTTCCTGCACAAACAAACAGAGAATATACTTATATATACTTCAAAAGATTATAGGCCTCAGTAAGTTAAGTATAAGGGAGGGTAATAGGTGTTGGCAGTGATGAAAGTAGCTAAAAAGCTACTGTTTGAATTGATTCTGACTAAAAAAGTACTTGAATACACAAAGAGTTGTAATTGTACAATATTGTAATTCAAAGTTGACAAGGAGCACATCAAGGCAGCAAGACGTTTCCGTCACATTGCTGACGGTCATGGTCACAACCTTTGAAATTTGCCATTGCTACTTCACAAATGTGATGTTGTGCTTCAGAAAGTATCAGAACTACACATTGCTATGTTCTTGCGAGAAACATGGTGCAAAATTAAGTTGAGGACTTGGGTGGCTGTGTCACTGGGTTATGTCTGTACATGATGTAATAGCAGAATGGAGTTTTCATTCCATTTAAACAGATCAGATGCAGAAATTTTCTTGTGCTGCCCTTAACATAAATACCTTCACAACCAATGGGGCCATCTCGCACAACCTCATTCTGTTCAAATCTGTTTCTAAGCTCTAAAAGCCAACAAACCTCTGTGGCTGATGTATTGACCAGGTTGACAGCTGTGGTGTTTCTGTGCTGCGATACAGCTGTCCCATCTAAGATCAACACAGAAGAATCCATCTCGTGGTTCACAAACAGCACCTGATGTTGTTGTGCACGGCCTTTTCACCTTTAAACCTGGATCTGTTGCCACAGAGAGCTGAGGTTACATATCAAGGTACAGATTCTCTGCTGCAACATGCAAAATATCTCTTACGACTTCACAGGCTGAGCTGAGTCCTTAAAAAAAAGAAAAAAAAAAATCTAGAAAACCGTAAACAAAAATGTTTAATTTTTATAAATTCTTATATCATAAATTGTTTTTACAGTCACACAGGACAAAATAATAATATTGCAGGACTTCACAGAATGGCTGCCCAGCTGCTTTGAGCAACCATATTTTGGTTTTTGAGTGTCAACCATTTCATATTTTCTGGTTGTCCCTGTTTGTGCCTACACCCTGTACCCAGTTTATGGTGATTATGCAGTTTCACATGGTGTTTGCTACATTTATTGCTTGTAGGGCTGGGCCATATATCACTATTATATCAACGCTGTATTGTAAGACTAGATGTTACCTCAGATTTTGGTATTTGCATATTTTTGGTATTTGATATTGCAATATTGTGATATGGAATAATATGTCTTTTCCTGGTTTTAAAGGCAGTGTTGAGGGAAGGGGATGCAATTTTCTGAACTTATTAGACTGTTGCATCTGTTATTTGCCTCTACGTGCTTGATCATCACATCCACATTTATACTCATTGTCTATCAAAATCTTACAATGTATAAATATCTTATGAATGCACCATTAGTCAAATAATATCATCACAATATCATTTTTGAGGTATTCTGTCAAAGATATTGTAATATTTGATGGACCATCCAAATGGTCTAGCCCTAATTATTAGGATAATTTAGAAAAACTGCACTCTGCACTGTAATCACTTCACACATAGATAAATCATCAAATGCCTTGTAAACAAAGCTGCATCTTTTTTACTTAATTGTGTACCCAGCAGCATTATCTAGGATGATGTACCACTGCTTTCAATAGAGATTCTGCCATGGATATCAATATAAATATAATCCATTAAATATGGCAATCATATTGTCCGTTCCTGCAACCAAAACCTGATGCCTGGTCACTGGTGTCAGGCCAGCAAGCACCTTAGCACTGACAAAGAATCCTGACCAACCTGACTAGATGCTGAGATTTCTGACTTTCACACTTCATTTTGTCTTTTGAAAAAATATTTTGTTAAAAAAAAAAAAAAAAAAAAAAAAAAAGCACTATTCAGCTTTAGATAATTGAATTGACATTTACCTGAAGTACAGTTTGTACATGGAAAGCACTGTGTTCGTCCATTAGGCTGATCCAGGAAGGTTCCATCAGTGCACGGCTCACAGGTTGTATTTGTGAGCTTTGTACAATGTTTATTAACTCTGTTTCCTGTGGAGCAGAAAATCAATATTTCATTTCATCTGATACAGTTTGGCCATTAGAGCTTAACAATTACATTTCACTAAGGCAGAACACTGGTGCTTTTGATCTGTATCACTTGTCAGATTTCTGCTCAAGCAGGAGCAAAGAGCTGTGTGCTGGTGAAACCAGCAGCTGAATGCTCCTGGAGCTCAGTCAAGTACTGCAAAGATTCAGAGCTCTACCACAGCTAAACATGCCTTTAATATTCAGGACAATCTTACCAGGGGGACACATACGACAGCATTCCTGTCCTACTCTGTACTCGGTGAGATTACAAGTCAGAGCATCTCCAGTGATGACATTCAGCATAAATATCTATGAACAGAGAGAAAATGATAATTAGCAGTTGTTTTCTGTCAGTCTAATCTGGTCAAAGTTGACATCATTAAACCTGATGTGTTTTATTACCATCAGTGATACAACTGACAGAGGTTTCCTTCTCGAAGGCATTTCCTTTGGGATGGTTAACACTTTTCAGAGAATCCAGACAGTCTCACTGAGATTCAAGATGATTTGAGATTAAAAATCCACACCATGGAGAGGATATCTGGAATAAAAAAGAAAATATGTCAAAACATCAGTTCCATTATGTATATCTTGAATTTTTGCATGGTCACTTAATACACCTTCACAAAAATCATTACAGTACAACAAACCAACATTTTAGGTCCATGAAAAGTCATATGATTAGAGGTTTTAAAAAAAATAACATAACACAGCCAAACACTGTAGGAGTCCAACCATAATGGAATGAATAATGCTGTCCATTTGTTTGAGTGACAGGAAGCTTAGCTGTATTCATAGAGGGGGGAAATAATGCAGTGGACCATCAGATCTACAAACTGGAATTACAATTTTCAAAATATCAGCTGAAAAAAATGTTTGTTTAAAAAAGATAGAAAAAAAAAAAAGTCATTGCTGGTTTTGGAACCTTGAAATTGCCTGATCCGTTTTGTTATTTGCTGATGTGTCTAGACCTCTAAATGTCAAGATTTGAGGTTAATTCTTATGTTTGTATATTGTATATGTATATTAGATGAGTCTATTGATAATTTTGTTCTTGAATAAATGATTAATAGACCTACTGGATGGTAACCCTAACCCAAACACAAATGGGTGAAGGTATGTCTGCAATACTAATAATTTATTCACCATGATTAAAAATGGTAAATGGATTAATGATGCAGAAATGTGTTTAAAAGTTTGAACACACGTAGACCTAAAGCCTTACAAGGCAGAGAAAACAGTATCCTTCTCACCAGTGTGTCATCATGCAAACCTCCATTTTGTTAAGATCATTTCCTGATGCACAGACATGCAAACTGTGGCCAGCAGCATTTAACCTTTTTAATTTCTACTCTGGAAGAAAAAAATACGGCCATTATTAACATGATTGTTTGTGTTTCTTCTTGCATGTGCCAGGCTGACAATCCTCCCAGCCCTGCTGCCAAACACACAGCAAAAACACACTCACTGCAAAAACGAAAGTACAACTGAAAATGTACAACCGTCTTCAAAGTCACTGGTGTTAGTAGAGGTGCTTGGAAACGCTAGGTACTTTCCACTTACGCTGCAATCCTACCCCACACTCACATAAGTCACACTGCTGCTGCTGTTTCTGTATGTTCCTATTAACTTACAACACCCCTGTCCCACACCAGTTACACCACCAGATGCCATGGTATGATGTTGCAAATAGGACAGTTATACTGTGTCAGTAATAAGCCTACTTTTCTGTCTTTCTTTTTTTTTTTTTCATGTAACTGTTATTCCAGTAGCATAGACATCCGGTGAGTTACTTGGAAGGAAAACCCACAGAAAATGAGGATTAATAATGAGACTTTTGGAATGAGGCATATTCATTCACCGCAAACTTAAACGCTATTTACTTGAACTTGTCACATGGCCCGTGTGCTTTCACCAGAGCAACGGGGGTAACAAGGGGAGAATAATCTTGAAATAAAGTTTTCCAGGGGCTCTTCTGTAAACGATCTAGCATGTATGCATTTTTTGCTGATAAATAAGGCAATATAACATGGCCATGCCATTTCACTGACAACCTTTGCTCCACCGGTCACTGTCTCCCTGCCGCCTAACTTTGAAGAAACCACATTCATAAGGTTATCTTATAAATCTTATGACAAATACATGGGCCTGGGCCTGTTTTAGAAAAAGGGAGGCACTGGATATAATGAGCCATTAGCAGTAAAGACTATTTCCTTTCAAAATGTATCACAATCATTTGTCCTGCCCTAACATATTACACAGGCTACCTTGGCATAAGACACGGCAACAACAGCAGTTTTTCCTTTTGTGTGTGTGTTAAATGTAATATAGACATTGCATAGATATATTACATCGATATTTCAATATCAGAGTCATCCATACATGACTAGATAGCATGTTAAACCGACTGATAAACAACATGAGAACAAGGCATTGCCTATTTGATGTGATAGGAGAGTAGACTGGCTACTTACCTGGTTGCTTGTACATGAAGAATGTGAGTTACTTTCACTTCTGGTCCTGTTCTCAATCAGATTAGACAAACAGTAAGTGGGTGGTGTAACTGACAAGAGAAGTGAACAAACAAAAAAAAGCAAGGTTTCAGAGTACAGGGTACAACACATACAAAATTATGAGAAAAAAAGTATAGTCAAACATTTTTTAAATGATTCTTTTTAAAATATGTGAATTTAAAAACAAATTTATTTTGTAAATTTTTTATTTAGATAGATAGGCTCTTTCTTGCTCCCCATAATAAAAGCCTGAGGAAGGGTTAATGGATTGGGCTGTCAGATGATCCATCACACATGATTTCTGAGCCTCTCCTGCCTGTTTTGTATGAAACTTGAACATGAAACCTCGCTGACTCCACTACAGTTCCACCACCAAGCCGCGGGGGGCCGAGGCTCCATGCCTAACAGTGAGACACTGCTGGAGCAAATCTAATGAACCACTAGGAAGTTGATGACCAGAATCAGTCTCACATCTATAGTTTAGAACTTTCTATTTCTTTTAATAATGCCACTGTAAGGCTCTGAAAAGTACTGATTTTGTTGAATAGCATTGCTTTTTTTGTTTTGTATGGCAGTCAATGGAGATGGGAAAAAGGAAGAATTTCATTGTACAGTGCACCTGTCTGCTCTATATTACAATAAAATTGATCTTATTGCAAGTGACTGACACCAACAACCACATAAAAGTCCCCAAGCCTGGCATCACACATGTGAAACAAAATTGAATAAGATATTTGGTTGTGAAATGGAATGGAATCAATGTCATTCTCTAATGATCAGTTGAAAATGAGCTTTTATTAGCATTTCATACAGTCCTTCAAATATTAAACTAATCATGCTGTCAGCAGTGAAAACTATACAGTGTTCCTGGGTCTCAGTACCAAAACATGTTACATTACAGTGGAGGAGCACATTACCACTAATTCAGGGTGTGCATAGGAAAACACAGTATCCCACTATTATGCAGACATGTCTAGAAAAAAAAATGGAAATGTACTTTAATGCATATCCAAACTACTTTGATACAGCTTTGCAGATGTCACTGTGGATACCTTAGGCAGAACAATGTAAAAAAAACAATGTTCCTCAACCTCAGAGTCAGGGTTCAACCACCAAACTGCCGGAGTGTCCCTGAGCAAGACAACAGCTGGGCCCCAAAAGCAAACTACATATTCGTTCTAGCCAAGTCTGGACTAAACAGTGTGTTCACATAGTATAAGTATGAAAACACAGTATACTCAAAAACATCAACATACATACTCAACTGGGTACTCAACTTTCTACTTCTTTTAATAATGCCACTGTAAGACTCTGAAAAGTACTGAAAAGGTCAGTATTCTAAGTGTACAGTTACTCTACACTTTACCCAGAATGCAGTGCATTGTGGGAAGAAGAAGGACAAGTGAAGGAGCTAGTGCGGGCGCAACAGTAAACAAGAAGTTCATGAAAACCATAAACTGAAATCTGACTTCAGATACAATGTTTTGTATTTGCACTCTAGCTGTTTTTGAAAAGCTGGAAGGCAGCAGACGTTCCAGACGTACATCACATGACATCAAAGTCAGTCAAAAACAGGGCAGTATGTTGAGTTGCTATCATAATAACTGCCAAAACCACATCCTAAGGAAATGTGTGTAGTGTTTGTACTGTTGAGTATTAGCATGTAGTGTGTTTTTGGGACACAGGGAATGAATCGTGACCGGCCCCAGAGCTGAACCTGACAGTTTCCCTCGAAGGATCATTAGATGTAAATAACAGAATTTGCCTACATTAAGGAATAAACTACAAACACGGACAAAACAGGGTTAGATACTACGGCTTTTTGAAGACCATAGCAGATATTATTGCCAACTAAACATTCACTGTGATTCAAATCCTTGCGCCCCTAAACAGCATTTATTTATAGGACACTCACTGCAACTCTTCATTTACACTTGTACAGAATCTGTCCAGATTTCATGGAAGGATAAGTTCAGGTTAACGGCTTCCCACAGACAACCAGCATAGTATTGATGTATTCTACAGTAAAGATGAATCAGTGATACTGTGTCAATATCAGTGGACAACATTGATTGGACAAGATATTATTTTAATAAAAAGCCAATATTGGCACCAAACATTGATTGAACCTTAAATAAAACTGAATACATAAACATGCAGCATAATTAACACAAGTAACAAACACGTCCCATAAAAACGCATCTCCTCGGCAGTTCCACTTGTTGTGTCTCTCTGGGCGTTGGAGCTCTGGTAGGTTGTGGTGTATTCTTTGTTCAGGATTCATTTGGTGTTGTCTTTACCAGTTCAGTGCTGCGGAGGACTCGCTCCTCTCGGCCAGCACGTGACCTATGTTTTCTGGGCTCTCTCTTCCACATAGAGCTGCATCTGTTAAAGACATAAAACAGATGTGATGGGCAGTGCAGCCAGTTTAAAGCTGCTTTCTGGCCATTTTGCAAAGGAGATTCGTAACACTGACACAGAACATGGTAGCAAAATGAACTATCACTACCTGCTTGCCTTGCACCCACGGGAAGTGAATGTGGTGGCTGATGAAACACTACACTAGAAATTCTCTAAATAATGGGTGTGGCTGCTTCCCTAAAACATCATATACACTACATCACATATACTGAAGTAGCAACACTGAAAGCAAGGGCAGGACAGTAATTCAATATCATTGTTTGTCATCTATCAGTAGAATCATATGATGATGTGTTCATTTTGGGATACTGTGACACACAACTCTGCTGTCTAAACTGATGACAGCAAGCATGTTTTATTCAAAACTAGTAAAACTTTTTACAATTTTGTTTGGCATCACCCCTTACATTGCCAATGGATGGATAATGGAATTATTTAACATGTGATTCTTGCATAAGTGAGTCATACTGTGATACATATCAATATCAAAAAACAAACCACAAAAATCTGAACATCATGATATTAATTTTCAACCACATTGCCCAGACCTGTGAGTCAACAATCTACTTGGGACTAGGGGTGTGCATAACGGATATATTTGGAGACCCGGCTACCTGCTGTCATTAACTGGTTGAAACTGGTTGTTTTTTTTTTGCATGTAATATTTTACATTTCTAATTCTACATAATAGGCTATATTTTACAATCCTCACAAGCAAAAGGAAAAGTGATGTGGCTAATGTCACATCACTTGCAAAAACTTTAATTACATGTCAAAATGATTTTACAAGCTCATGTGTGTGAGAGAGAGCAGAATAGAACAGGTATTATTCCAAAAAGGAGTTTATTAAACATTTCCCCCCTGGCATAACTGTCGTGTGTTTTACAGAGTTGTATTTATTTTACTTAGACTATTGTGATAACAAATCAGAACTAAGTGTAGTCGTCGCCTTCAGCAACACATAGTGGCAGCATGTCTTCCTCAGAGCGGTTTGAGTCACATGTCCTTGTTGGACAGAGCAAGTGCTTGTTTTTTATGAACGCAACATGCTGCTGTTGTATTTGTGGTTTGTTGGGGGAGCAGCATCGGAGCCAGTGACACCAACAGACTCAATAAACTGATCAGGAGGGCTGGCTCCGTGATCGGCTGCAAACTGGACACTGTGGAGGCTGTGGTGGAGAGGAGGACACTGAACAAACTGTTATCCATCATGGATAACCCTGATCACCCTCTCCACCACCCAGCGCCTTAACTGTTTATTTATTATCCACTACCCAGCACCTTAACTGTTTATTTATTATTTATTATCTATATATTACATCCTAGGTTAATATACATTCACACTGTTTTTCAGACTGGAGGGGAAGTGGTGATTCCTTAAGAGGCCGAATCAAGTCGGTTAGTTCCTGAATCCCAGTACCGGGCGTCAGGTTCTGCCACTTGGTTTTTGGTTTCATGGTTTCATACTAACTCTCCTTATCTATACAATCATGTATATACTTCAGTTCCATCTGTATATTTCATTTCATATTCATTACCATCTGTATATTTCACATCTCATATCTCTTTTTCTTAGGTTAGCCCTTATTGTACATTTTTAGTTTTAGTCTTTATAGTCTTTATTGTAAATATTTAGCCTTTATTCTATTTTATTTAACTTTATTATATGTTTCTACTGTTGCTGCTGGAACACCAGAATTTCCCTGGTTGGGATCAATAAAGTATATCTATCTATCTATCTATCTATCTATCTATCCATCACTGTACTGCACAGTTTACAAGAAGCATCATGGTCTTTTCTCATAAAAGGATCCCCAACTCATTTCTTTGTTGTCCTTATTTTGACTCAGCTGTTTCTTGGCAGAGGGCTGGGAATGTTCTACATATTAGTGTGCCCTGCGTAACGTCATTAGACCTCGCTCATTCGTTTAAATTTCACGTGATCGCTGTCTAACATTTTTCAGATTCACCCTATAAACTGAATACAAACTGTTAATTTAAAAAAAAAAATGCCGATCAACCGCATAACTGTTTTGAGTATGTGGTTAATTTAAAGTGACTGGTTAACTAGCTAACTGAATATCCACACATATCCGTACTCGGGACATATAGATCATTTTGACTATGTTTCACTTAACAGGCAAGCTAACCAATGAGCCAATCTCCCAGCATCTTGGTGCAATCCATGAAATGGTGCTATGCTGCTTACTTTGACTATGTCAGACGTCATGGTCTTCAGTGGGATGAGCCTAGGCTCCTGCATGTGGACCTCTTGCTCATCAGCCACTATCCATGGGAAATCCTAGAGAGAAAAATGCACTGATGAGCCACTAGAGCACATTTGATAATCCTGAGGTCATTTGTTATCAGATCTGAGTACAGTGCTGCTATGTAATAGACAATGCAATATTGATGATGTTAATGTGTAGCCTTGCAGTGTTTCAAAACTTCACCTTGATGACTTGAACCTTCTCCATGTTGCGTGTAGCAGCCTCTCTAGTATGCACTAGCACTGTAAACGAGCACCCTGGGCCAAGAAAGACAACAAGGACAGAGAAATAAGTCTATGCATAATGTCTGTCTCCTGATATTTAACTGCAATATCTGGGGTGGAGTGTAGGTATTGGAGCACAGCTTTCTGCGGCTGGGGACTACGTAAAGCTATAAAGAGAAGTGAGCAAACACTGATCATAATCAATGGTCAATGAAAACTGGTCAGAAATAACCAGAATTATATTTTCCCCTTTTATTGGACCCATTTGCTGTATTGTTAATAGCAAATATGACAATTCAAATGTAATTTTAAGAGTCTGTATAAGCTTTGGCACTGAACTACTGCTGTATGGAGAGTAACCGAGAGATAGTTCCTGGTTTCAGTAACTGAACTGATACCTTTTTAAAATAAGGTATTTGTAAATTTCCAGGAGGCTTACATCCAACATGAAGACCAACAAGTGAGATGTCAGAAGGCAAAGCAAGGCAAATTGGTTTCAATCTTACACAAGTCCAGTAAAAGCAGTGGGTGGGGTACAGCGGCTTTGTTCCAATACCAACATTTACAATCTTTGTGCTTTGTCAAGTGGCCACTTGAGAGATGCACTTCCAGGAATTGATTAAAGTGTTTCAGTGGGTGTAACCACAGCAAGTGTTTGGAGGGTGTGTCAACGCACATCGGGACACACAGTTGCAGCGGAAGTCACTACGGTTACTGGTACTTCATGACCCAAGAGTGGTGTTAAGAGGAGACATTTCTAAAATAAATGTGTGAATTAAAAGCCCACTTAGTGTTTCAAACACTGAAACAGGGTAGATCAAAGACATATAATTAAATAAATACATTAAATGCAGAATGAGTAGTAGTAGTTTTCCTTAAAAAAACAAAAAACAAAAAAAAACATATAGACTCATACAAAAATGATCTCTTCCAATCATGACTTCTGAGCCACTTCAAGTGTATGTTAATGTGTGTGTGTCTGCAGAGACCCTGCCCTCTGCCTGCATTTTCTTGTTTTGCTGGGCTCGGGACGTTTCTTGGCATCACCCTTTGGGCAGTGGGTGTGGAGCTTCTAGCCAATCACAGTGCCAGATCAATAACATGACATCCAATGGGAAGCTACTAAAACAACACACAGCAAACCACCCAAGGTTGGATTCGAACCCTGGACGCTGCAATCAGGACCCAGCCTTAACACACAATACGTGCTCTTAACTGGTAAGCTACCGATGTGCCCTAATGTACAAACCACAACTAACAAATCCTACTCATTCTGCTTTTAAAACATAAATTAAATTTAAAGAATTAGATCACAATGGTCAAATTTATAGGGGGTATACTATCCATTAATAAAAGCTATATAACTTTCTTGCCGGTCATCTTAATTGCCACTTCTTCCTTACTTGCACACAAACTCCTAATGACCTGAGGGATACAGGCAGCCCCTGACACCGCTCTGCAGCAGAATCAGGGTAAGAGTGGATTAAGTGCAGCTGTACTTGTACATTTTCCGAAATGGGACAGTCTTCCACACTTGTGTGCTGTATGACAGCCAAATCAAGACCAAAAGTGTGAAATGGGATAAAGACAGAATGGACTATGTGCTTGTTTATGTATTACTCATCCAGTGATCAACAGTCAAATTACCTGGTGGGTTGTTGCTCAAAACAGCATCACATACACTTATCTTCAGGATGAAGGCCCTCAGCAGCTGCTCCACATGTGACAGTAACGTGTCAGAGCTGTAAGACCAAAACAACAGGCAGTTTGTGACCGTGATCATCCTGAAAACACGTAGAAAAATAAGAATACGGGTTGATTTATAGTGCTGAACATGAACGTGCACTCAAAACTGATGTAAGAGAGAGTTGGAAACCTGATGGACAGCAATGGAGGCTGGGAAATCTCAAAGACAAATCTCTCTACTGGATGATGCTCTTTGTCCATAATGACAACCACCACCTTCTCAGCATCGTTCTGAGGGCAAAATGAGGAATTAAATATTGTTTCAAAATAGGTCAGAGGGGGAAAATCTTTTCTAAATAACCTCATGAACAACACATTGTCTTCTCACCTTTTCAATGAGTGGCTTTACACAGTGAAGTGTGTCCTGGATATACTGATTCAACTCTGGATGACATGACATCTAGAAAACATCCACCACAGACAATCACATCACATTATCCCCCCCAAAAAAATCATCTGCAGACAACAGATTAGAATATGTACGTATAAGGAAGTCCTGTACCTGTACGGGTACATTGTATTTCTTTCTCTTCTGAAATATTCCAGAGGGGTAAACCTCACGCACATACAGGATGAGATGAATAGCAACCTCCAGAAACTCACACAGAATGTCAGCCACCACTGAAAAAATAAAGCAACATTAGATCAGTTTTTGTCCGAAAGTCTTCTTTCATACTGAGCAACCATTTCTACATGTTGAGGAACAAAGAGCTGCTTTGTGAATTATATTCTGCCAAATATACTAGAAATAATTCCACCAGCCGCGGGTTATATTTAATTGCATTCCTTTACCATGAGCACCTTGTATCAAAATTAAATTAAAACTATGCATTATGAGTATATATCTATTCCATGTATACATATTCTATTCCATTGCAGATATATTCTCAAAGGTTCAAAGGTGAAAGGTCTATAGATATTCTACAGATATGTTTTAGTATATTTGATTTTTTTTTTATTTTTTATTACTCTTATAGGGAATGCAAGGGTTCTCTTTTTCTTTTTCTATATTCTTTGTATTGATCCACTTTAATTATTTTGTTACTTGTGTTTATTTTGTTCAAAAGATATTTTTATCTCCCGGGGTTCAGAGGTAGATTTTGTGTAGTCCGCTATTGTTCCTGTGCAACATTTGGACAACCTGCTGCTGGAACACATGAATATACCGATTAAATTCTCAATAAAATTCATCTACCTGTCTCTCTCTGTCACTGTCTGCTTGTCAGTAGGGAGTTTAAGCAACGACGGATTTTGCGGCGGCTACGGCAACCGGAAATGGATCTGCGCTCTGCTGATCGAGACTTCAGCCGTCGCGCCGGCGTTGTCTGCCGTAGTAGCCTGATCTACAACGGCGAAAGGATCATTCTCACGTTGTCGCTACAACGCGTGATATAGGCGTGTCAGTTAAATAGTTTTCCTCATATTTCTGAAATTAAATGTGTTCTTGCACGTCATGCAGGTCACGCACTGATCCCTTCACACTCCGATCAGATGTGTGCTTAATTGTAAATAATTAATTATTATTATTAATATATTATTATTATTATTATTATTAAATCTTTAAATTATTGTCCGAAATGCACACATCTTTCCGTTTTGCTTTCTACCTGCACTTGGCATAATGACAATACATTTGAATAGCAAAAAACTATTCACACTCACTATGAGTGTAACACTTTTAATTAATAAAACTGCACAGCGTTGACGCTGAGGAAAACGCTGCCGCTGTCGCGGTAGTTTGCTTAATGACTACTGTGGATTTGACGGCTACGGCAAGAGCGTCGGGAGAGATCCATTTCCGGTTGCCGTAGCCGCCGCAAAATCCGTCGTTGCTTAAACTCCCTTGTGTGTCTGTCGGCACGGCTCTTGATGCCAAGCACTGCTCAAAGAAATGCCATGACCTAGCACCGCTACGCTAACAGCAAGAAAAGCTATCGTCCTTACCATACCAGTGAACTGTGCCAGGCGTTAGTTGACTCACCTTGACCAAAATTCAGGTCTTGTCTGGTTAAAGTCGTCATTGTTGCTCTTCAAGAGGCTCCCGGCTAAAGCCGTTAGCTGGCCGTGCGGCAGCTCTACTGGTCGGCTGGAGCTCAGTCCACGGTCCCGGTGTTGCTCCGGCTCCACAACGACGACTCATTCAGCAGAAGGAACGAGAATCACAGAACTGCAAAGATCACTAAATGCGGCAGAGTCTATTTTGAAATTCATGGAATAATTCATATTATTTTCACGAGCTAAATCGGGAGATTTCTGTATCATTCCTTTGGTAGACGCGCAGCTTTTCAACGTAACTGCTGTTGTTTACGTTGCTCCGTCCAGCATTGATGACGCGGGCCGCTCCATCATGTTTCATGGATGTCCCATAAACAGGTCCCATAGATATTATAGACATAGAGATATCTATGATTATAGAAACGTTTCTATATCTATGGGCTGTCCAGCCTCTGCCTGCTCGATAGGATGAAAAATGTACAATTTGCCATTGTGAACCTGAACACTAACACATTTTTGTATATTTTTACATGTCTATATTCTATTCGGTTTTGGACAGATAATGAAATATATAGCCTATTTTAGGAGGTATCGATCACTGCTAAAATACACCTTAAAGTTGAAAAAATGGCACCCCAAGTCTGTTCCAGAATGTGGTTTGTCTTGTAGGTGCAGCTTCCATTGTAAATATAAATACATAATATAAATCAATAATAATATATGATAGATTGAAAAGTCCTATACCTCGTTTGTTTGTTTTTTTTGTTTTTTTTTTTAATTTCTAATTTTATCATATATTATACAGTCGACATTGCAAAACTACACTTTGCAATGAACTGGTGACAGTAATAATAATAATAATAATAATAATAATAATAATAATTAAAAAAAGCACCAGGTGAAAATTTTTGACGTCTCTTTCACCACTGGGAAAACCCTCACACATTCAAATTTAAATTCCAGCTTCCAACTTCAAATTTTGACTTCCTTCGATCTTTTCATGGTCACTGATGGGGCTGCAAATAAATGTCAAATTTGATACCTCTTTGTAGAAAATTTGTATCAATTTAAAATTATTTTCACAGACTAAAAAAATGTACAAATTTTCACACAATAACCCTAACCCAAAGTTATTCAGACAATTTATAAAAACTATGAGTACCTCCAGTTTACAAATTTGGTGGTTCAAACTTCCAACTTGAGCTTCCAACGTCCAACTTTGGCTTGTAGTTTCGGCCTCAAAGCCTAATTAGGTTTAGTTTAGTATTTTTTTTATTTTATTTAATTTTTTTCCCCGTCTACTGTCTACTCGCCTGCTCCACAAGCGACCAGAAGGTGGCGGTAAAGCGACATTAGTAGGCCGCCAACCGCCGAATCATCAGCGAAGGAATCTCGCAGTGCGCATGCGTACATCTTCGGGCAGAATGGCTCTAAACATTAACAAAATGGAGTTGGTACCTGCGCCGCAGTTTCCCAAGTTAAATGACCTTCCCTCCGGTAACATTATGTCGTTTCCTCTATCACACTACAATGACATATATTGAATATTGAGGATTAATCATAATGGAGCTATCTATTGTGAAAACCAAGGCCTACGTTTTGGTCTGTGTACCGTGAGAGCTGCACACCAGACTCCATTCAGACACGGAGCGCCGCCTTGGTCGTCAGCAGAGGAACTAAACAGGTCCAAGTGAAGGACCTTAGACAGCCTCCAAATCCTTATGAGCTACATGTTCCGTTACATGTGTTTTATCTAAATGTGTAAAGTTAATGTTAGATACTTGTTCCTGTCTCTACTCTCCATCAACGGCCCCTATTTCTTAGTTACATTTAAATCTAAAGCACAGGAGAACTGAAAAAGTGAAGTGATAATGTGTCCGGCGTGTCTGTATGTCAGCAGGACAGAACAGCATAGAGACGTATTTCTGTATTTTCTCTGTATGTCTCTCATTGGTGGTCAACCGACTTCTCCTAGTCTGCATGCTGATTACAGTTTGTATAATGTAATAGGACTCTTGCCCCTTGATCGACCCGTTTACAGCCTACGTCATCGAAAAGCTGCGTGCGCAGTTTGGTAACGGAAGTACTATTTTACCCCGGCCGGACAAGTTAAAAGCGTTAAATAATACCGTCAACAGCACCCAAATGTCGGGTTGTTGTGTGAATGGTTGTCGAAATCGGTATTCTAAAGGCGGACTCAAGTTCTACAGGATACCTACCGGATCGAGACCATTTCAAAGCAACCGAAGGCGGCTGTGGCTTCAAGCTATCAAGCGTGTAGACTGGACTGAGACCACGATCAAAAATGCTCGCATCTGCGGTGCCCATTTTATATCAGGTAAGGTTATGTGTCTACTCTGTGATTTCACTAGAGAGCGTGGTTTGCATAAACACTAGTCTGTAAAGTGTAGACCCACGATTTAATGCAGTTTGATAGACAGCATTAGCTGGTGTCAGATTTGGCTAGTAAACAGTTTTATTTGCAGGTGAAGCATCGTTGGACTGGCGTAGTCCTGA
The DNA here is from genome assembly GCF_902150065.1 of Myripristis murdjan. NCBI lineage: Eukaryota > Metazoa > Chordata > Actinopteri > Holocentriformes > Holocentridae > Myripristis > Myripristis murdjan. Next base: position 33,405,349 of record NC_043986.1, on the reverse strand, counting down.
TTTTGTGCCTTCTGTGTTTGTATACACAAAACAAAGCCAGAAACCCGAGGCAAAGATGGAAAGGTATGAATAAATAGCTTTGCCCACTCTTTATTATTTGTTTTCCTCTCTTCCATTGTCATGAAATTTTATGTTTTGGTGTTTACATCTGCTGGCTTTGAAATACTGCTCACTGTAACTGTAAAAAAGGCGGAGTCAGTGCTGTACATTTCTTTATTTTTAATTTAGGAATCATAGGAAAAGGAGGAGAGATGACATGGTTAACATCCCACCAGATCAACCTGGCCCTTCTGAAACTCCAGAACAAGAAACCAGCATGGATGATTGTCCTGGTATGGGTATATTTTGTCTTACAATTAAGTGTCAGGGATCCTATGGTTGTGAAATTCCAGGAAAAGTTATGAAATGATAAAAAAAAAAAAAAAAAAAAAAAAAAAAATCATGGAAATCTGACCCACAATCCTCTGCACAGCTGAGGATTCACCACATTTTTTCTGTAAAGCTGACTCATGCTTCTGTGTCCTGTTGGTCTAACAAGGTGCAAAATAATTGAAACGCACATTTTAAGTACAAATAGTGCAAAGAATTGAAATGCGCAAATTAATACAAACAAAAGGTGCTAAGTAGTGAGGTGAAAACTACTGGAATGTGGTACCACAGCCAGGTGGACAGGGAGGGACTTTTGTGCTCGGATTTGCAGTGTGAAGCCAGCTGTCATCGGGCCTTCAACAGTGTGTATGCACAAATCTGTGCTTTAACCATGTCCATGAACATTTTAAGTAAAAATCTGGTATTCATCAAAATGTTGTCCCCTGAATTTGTGAACAAATTTAGAAGTGGCTCAGACCATGCATACGCATGAATCATAAAGATCCCAGACTCTCAGAAAATGTGATAGTCCAACTTTATCGCATGTAAACTGTATTAGAACCACAAGTCTAAATATACATTTAAAAACATGAATACTCCTGCCACTACTACAGCTGATACTATTACTACTACTAATAAAATATTACTAAAATAATGATAATAATACACAATTTATTTTGTAATATTAAAGATTATCGTTTACACACACTGGTATGAACAAAACTGACTGCATGGGCACTTATTCTGTGCACAAAGTAAAAACTTTTCAGTCTACATATTAGTGAATGAGACACACTGTAATCCCTCTCTCCTCCAACACTTCTGGCAAGACCTCTGGCATGGTCTTTCTTAATATGTGTATGTGTGTGTTTCAGTGATGCCTCAGCAGCTGCTGGTGGTTAAAGAAGAGGATCTCCCTGAGCAGCAGGAGCTGATCTCCAGTCTGGACCAGGAGGAGCCAGAGCCCCCACACATTAAAGAGGAGCAGGAGGAACTGTGGACCAATCAGGAGGGAGAGCAGCTTCATGATGTCACCCAGTTCCAATTCTTTCCTGTCACTGTGAAGAGTGAGGATGAGTGTGAGTAGTAAGAAATAGATCTTTTTAAATCAAAAAGGCAAAGCCTTGATTATTCATGTTCTAAAAGCGCTTGTCAGGTGAAAAGTGTGTGAGCTCCCATCATCCCAGCATTAATCCCACTCAGTCCACTCAAAAGTCATAGTGCCACCCACTGGTGCAAACATAATAAATACACACCTATCAAATGGCCCCTAGCCTTAGTTGCGCCACCACTAATTAATTTAATCTAAGATTAGCTCTGAGGAGAGTTTAGCAAAGCCAGGTGGGTAAATTTATTGGCAGGCTGTGTGCAACATATTCCAGTCTCTCCCTTAGAGACAGAACTTAAAGCACAGCAGTTTGCTCAGCTTAGAGTTCAGCAAATATAGATTTCCTATAAAATAAAATAACAATACTGATCAGTAATAATAAAAACAAGACACCAAGTTAGAACAACTAAACAACAACAAAAATCAACTAAAATCAATTCCAGTAGATGGCACAAAACACCAGGGGCCTCATGTACAAAGACTATTTTGAAAACATCCAGCCATGCGTTCCAGTACTCATACTACCATACTATTTAGTATGCAAGAAAAAGAATTAGTATGTCCCAATACATAGTGTGTCAGATGCAGTATGCCAAGAGTACGAGGATGTTCTACTACACCTGGTCAGATTTTGCAGTATGCATGTCAGCATGCTTCTCTGGCCATTCTGACCCACAATCCTTTGTGCAACAGATGTTATGTTGCACTGACTGAGATGTAAACATGGAGGACAACACAACACACATATCGCAAATGTGGCACCACGGATGGCGGCGGAAGTAAGCAAGAGGGTCGCAGTTCAGGGATGACATATGTAGTGTGTCCCAATAGTATGCATACCCATGCATACTGCATACTACACTACATACTTTGTAAGGGCAGCTGCAGCACATACTAAAAGTAAAAAGTAGAAGTATGCGATTTGGAATGCAGCCCTGATGTATGAATCTGTGCGTAGGCATGAATCCAAGCACATTTGAACATCCTAATCAACGTGCAATATTTAAATGCGCCCTGCACCTGAGATTCCCCTCTCTGCATGATCAAAAAACTACCACCTCAACATCAGTAAGACGAGAAAAAAGAGAAATTTCATGGAATGTGAATTAGAGACGTTCCTCACTTAAGTGTTCATGCTTAAATGTATGCATGGTATTATTTGATGGTATTATCAGCTTACTCCAACTTTAGAGGCTATAGAAACTGAAACTAAAAAGGCTATAGCCAAAATATTATTTCAAATCAACAGCCAAGGGTAATAAAGTGTACAACAAGAAACAAACAAAAAAACAAAACAAAAACAAGATCATTTACATAATGTATTTAGAAATTACTATTGCGTATGGGAACTGACAAGAAAAAGTTAATGCTTAAAATGTATTGTTGCTGTGATACAAGGAGCAGTGATAAATTTTGGTAGCACAAAACCAGCTGAGTGAGGGGTCAGATGATAGAATGTATCAGTTCCACTGAGAAGTGTGTCGAATCTTAAGGATTTGTGGAGTGTGTGCGTAGGGGCCAGATCTTAAGTTTAAACTTGTTTCCCTTGAGAATCATTGGCCTTGAAAATTTGATTTTGACATTTGCTACAGGCCACTGATCAGTTAAAATGATGTGCAGTCTTAGTTTAGACAGACAGTGGACCATGTTCAGAAAGCCTGTGTGTTCTTAGTGGCATTGTCACTGCCATTTTTTTGGGAGACAAATGACTTTGTACTTCCAGATGTGGTTTTCGTCATACTGCAAAGACAGCATCATGGATCTCACAGACATGATGAAGAAATGATGATTGGCTAAGGTAAATGTCCAAGCATGGTTTCCCTTAATATGTGTATGTGTGTGTTTCAGTGATGCCTCAGCAGCTGCTGGTGGTTAAAGAAGAGGATCTCCCTGAGCAGCAGGAGCTGACCTCCAGTCTGGACCAGGAGGAGCCAGAGCCCCCACACATTAAAGAGGAGCAGGAGGAACTGTGGACCAATCAGGAGGGAGAGCAGCTTCACGATGTCACCCAGTTCCAATTCTTTCCTGTCACTGTGAAGAGTGAGGATGATGAAGAGAAAGTCCAGTCCTTACAGCTTCATCAAAGCCAGCCTGAGGGGAAAGGAGAGGTGGAGCCTTTAGTGAGCGGCTCAACTAAACAGATGGAAACAGATGCTGATGGAGAGAAACCGTCCTCCTGCTTTGTGAGCAAGAGCACAGGAGAGAATCAATGTACTTGCGATGTGTGTGGTACAAGCTTTGAACAAAAAGAACATTTAAACACACACATCATGATGCACAAGAGAGAGAAACCAAATTGTTGCTCAGTCTGTGGCAAAAGTTCTACAAGGAAAAGTGACTTAAACAGTCACATGAGAATCCACACAGGAGAGAAACCATTTAGCTGTTCAGTCTGTGGTAAAGGTTTCAGATGTAAAAGTAGCTTAAACACACACATGAGGGTCCACACAAAGGAGAAACCATTTAGCTGCTCACTCTGTGGTACACATTTTAGACAGAAAAGTGCATTAAACAGTCACATGAGAATCCACACAGGAGAAAAACCATTCAGCTGCTCACTCTGTGGTACACATTTTAGACAGAAAAGTTCCTTAAACGTTCATATGAGGGTACACACAGGAGAGAAACCGTTTAGCTGCTCACTCTGTGGTATTACTTTTACACATAAAAATGCCTTAAACATTCACACAAGAGTCCACACAGGAGAGAAACCATTTAGCTGCTCACAGTGCGGTACAAGTTTTACACAGAAAAGTGCCTTAGACAGTCACATGAGAATCCACACAGGAGAGAAACAATTTAGCTGCTCACTCTGTGGTAAATGTTTCACATTTAAAGGCAATTTGGACAAACACATGAGAATCCACACAGGAGAAAAACCATTTAGCTGTCTGGTCTGTGGTAAAGGTTTTATGCAGAAAGGGCACTTAAACAGTCACATGAGAATCCACACAGGTGAGAAACCATTTAGCTGCTCACTCTGTGGTGCAAATTTTACACAGAAAAGTTCTATAAACATTCATATGAGAGTCCACACAGGAGAGAAGCCGTTTAGCTGCTCACTCTGTGGTACAAGTTTTACACAGAAAAGTGCCTTAAACATTCACATGAGAGTCCACACGGGAGAGAAACCATTTAGCTGCTCAGTCTGTGGGAAAGGTTTCACATTTAAAAGTAACGTTAACATTCACATGAGAGTTCACACAGGAGAGAAACCATTCAGCTGTTCTGTCTGTGGTAAAAGTTTTGCCTTTAAAAGTAACGTAAGTATTCACATGAGAGTTCACACAGGAGAGAAACCATTTAGCTGCTCAGTTTGCGGTAAAGGTTTTACACAGAAAAGTGTCATAAAGAAACACATGAGAGTCCACGCAAAAGACCATCCGTTCAGTTGTAACGTGTGTAAGAGACAGTTCAGCAGACGTAGAGATGTCAGAGGGCATAAGTGTACTGGTGAAAGTAGCAGCAGGTGAAGCTGCAGAGTGGCTGGTTGAGCTGAATAATCAAACAGTACCAGGACAACAAACTAGACACAGTGTACTGCATCAGTCAGGGGGAAGTCCAAACCCTTTGTAGTCAGTGTTGTGGTTAGAGATGCAGGCTGCCTCGCTGAACTGCTGCAGCTCACGTGTGTGTGGTGTCCACACAGACTGCACCAGTCCTGTCTTTTTATGTTGACTGTGTCTTAGATAATGGCCCATATCATTTTTTATATCTCTGGAATAGAAGGTTACAGCAACATGGGACCAAGATTTACCTCTTCAGCATCCCTGAAAACCCACACAAGCATCGTCTCCATTTTCTCAATTGAAGTGAGAAAGTGGAGGCTATGCTTGCTTCAGTGGCTAAAATAATTTATTAAAAAAATAGATGTTTTTCATGTCTGTGATATATTCTACAGATACAGATATCAGTGGCCAGATTTAGTTATGTAGTTCTGGTGGTATGCTGTCAATATGACCATCAACAGTTTATTCAGTCTGTTATCATGATCTTGCAGTAAAGACAGTTCTCTGTGCTAAAACAACTTGCTTTGAGATGTTTCCAATTCATTCAAACACAGTTGTTTTAAAATGATAGTTTTAGCATGCTTGATATTACCAAGAGAAGAGAAGATTCCTGCACACTGTCTTAACACTTGCAATAAACTTCACCTGATGCAGGACTAAGTGCTGGACCATTGTGTTCTTAATAAAGCTTACTTCAAGTGTTCAGACAGTGTGTGGGAATCTTCTCTCTTGGACAGATCTTCCTACACACCTGTCTACAAGAAACTGAGGCTATGAGTGAGCCTTGGTTTCTTGTAAACACCATGAAATCGGTAAGATTAACCAGGTTTCAGAGATAAATAAACTACATTGAAAAAACACTAGCACTTTGGAATGTAATATTACAGATTCCTCATTTTTGGATTTATTAAAGTATATAGTGACAGGTTTATTGCAAAATATTTAAAATATTACAGTACAGTAAAACTAAAAGTGTTAATAGTTTTTTCTACAAGTTACATGTAGAAGTGAGTTCTCTTTTGCTGTACAACCCTGGACCGTGAACCTCTATCTGAATAATGTTCAGTGTGCTAAACAGTAGCATTCAGCTTCCAACAGAAAAATGACAATCTGGTACAGCAAGCATTCAGTCTATGAAAAACTAGCCCTCATTCCCCTGCACTCCTTTCCCCTATAAATTTCCTTCCCACCCACCCCTTTTTCCTCATTTTTTCTTCCATGTTCGTTCCCTCCTCCTCCTCTATGTATTTTGTAACTTAAATTTTTCCCCATTCTGACTTCTGCCTCTCCTCGTCAAATTTCACCTTTATATATTCATAAAAGGACTGTGCACATTAATGAACATTTAACAAACTGTAAATGCACCCAATTTAGCAAGTATGCTACTTTCCACTAGTAGTCCCTCTGTCTGTTACAGGGCAGCCTAAGACTACAAAGACATTGTAAAAGTGAAGTACATTAGGCATTTAGAAATGACAGTAACTCAGAGTTAAAACAACCCTGTAACCTTTCCCCAGAAACACATACATCAGGTCCATCATATGATCTGTTACTGAGGAACATGCAGACAGTTTTCTGATATTATGCTGGAGTTGTTTACCAGAAGGTGACACCACTCATTGCATGGGGAAGCTTTATGCAACCATATTTTGCCACGTTCAATATTACAGTATTGTCTGCAGTGATACTGGGCTTTAAATAAACCTGAGCTTGAACTTGAGAGATTGCCATTGATACTCAGTTGAATTGGCCTAATAATATTTTGCCCTGTTGTCTTCTTTATTTGATTCCAAATCATTTCCCCATTCCCCCTTTTGTTCCTTAGTGTTGTAAATGCTGCTCTATAATGGGTTAAGATTTCACAGACAGTTTTAGAGCAGGTCTTGTTCTTTCATCAGTTTTCAAATACTCTCATTTATCCAGGGAAATGATAACTTTCTACTTTTGTCTGACTTTGTGTGTGAATTCCTTAGTTATACTATGTAATTTTTCTGTATAGAGCTGACATCCCGCTTAATAAACTTTAAAATCCTCAAAAATTAAAGACCTTTGCCATGTGTAGGATTTTGTCTGTTAGTTATTTTCCTTGCCATTAGGATCATATTGCGATTAGAGAAGGCAATAATCATAGTCGGATTTATAAATTATGTTACTAGAAGTTAGATTTTTCTGTGTATTGGTAGAATTAGTAATTCTTGTTGCTGCTTTCACTACCAGAGAAAGATTAAAACTGTCAATTTTAAGGTGTTTTCTACAGGACTTCTCACCCCAGTTGACATGAAGGTTTCTCATAATCACTACCTCTTTAGTAAAATTACATTAACATAATAATTCTCTGAAATTTTGAGAAACGATTTATTGATTAACCTGTTGTTTAATTGAAATATTTACTGTAATTTGCCTCTGTTGCTGCTTCTTGGCACACATTTTATCTGCAGTGCTTGATCTGATAGTTTGACTGACTTTCATTAGCTATGCATCCTCCATTGGCCGGACATCATTTGCATAGATCTGAGGAGAAGAGAGTTCAGTGCCGGCTTTTCTCCTGTTGCCCACCGTTAGAAGTGGACTGTGAGACCAGGCTCACCCACACACTTATTGGATTGAAAATCAAGGGGGACTTAAAATGTACCAGATGTTACAATATACATGAGACAGTTATTATTTACAATGGACATGAACTAATGCTGGACCTACTGTTTGTCATGGCTCTGTATAGTGGATTATATTATTGTTTGGATGCACAGATGGATGTTATTCAATGTTTCATCTAAATTTCTCATACATAATTTTAGTGATGGACCTAATTGTACCCCTGTGCACTGATGATCCTAGAGGTCACTTATAGGTCATTTTATACAGTGACGTCCAGATTGAAAAAATGCTCTGACTGCAGTGAAATGGCTGCTATGGGGGCCAGCATCATCACACATGAATCAAATGTGGCTCATTGAATCCACAAGAGTCTCAGCTTTCCAGTCAAAGCCAACTGATGCAGCTCCAAGACTGTTTAGGCCCCAGTCTGCACAAACACACCATTTTACAACAGGCCACAAGAACACATGTGGACTGCAGGGTTTGTGGCCCGAACTGCATGGGATTAGCAGAAGGTGGGCATGTCTGCAAAGGGGAGAGCCGTGGCTGCCCAGAGAATCCATTTTCATTCACACATCTGGAGGTCAAGGGACCTCACTGGAAATAGCCATGCTAGTTTTTCCCTTGCCAAAATGTAGCCCAACTTTGAAGCAGTATTTAGCCCGCTTGCCAGCACCCTAGACATGCTCAATCAATCAATCTGTGGATTCCTCAAGTCATCTAGTTTCACACTAGCTTTGAGCCCACTACAGTCTCTGAAAGACAATGTCTGAGCTGAAGCGATTAAATAATAGATAGATAGATACAGTAAGTAGAAACTCACCGTTCAGATACAGATTGTAGGCCAATGTGTATTTATTAAACAGATATAACTAAATGGATCTTGATTCTGGCATTGAATATGTTTGTTAAAAGATGCACAAAGTAAAAAAGAATTAAGGAATGCAGGACATCTTGATAACATTTTATACACTCCTTACAGTTTGAGACAACTTGAGAAAAGGCGTTATATTTTTTTAAATATATACTCTATCTAAATTTGTGTTTACTGACAAAATTACTTTTGATACTTAAGAACATATATTTATTTAGACATAATGCACATACTTTTTTTACACATTTGTAAGGCACACGTTTATATTTCTTATGTCTTTTTCTATTTCTCATATTTCTTCTCTTGAAAAATTGAGCAACTGCAACCGACCCGACTTCCCCTTGGGAATCAATAAAGTATTTCCGATTCCAGCACTTTAAATATTTAATATGAATGAAATATTTACTTTTACTCAAGTAGCCTCTGACTTTTGAATACTTTTTACACCATGAATAATGACGACTCTTCCCTCTTTTTTCAGCGAACACCCAGTCCGCTCAATCAGCACTATTTTTTAAATAGAAGACCTATTTTTGGAACAGGTCCGCGCTGTTGCTCCTGCAGTGGTCCTCAGCCAGAGCACACAGCAGGGGGCGCTAGCGAGCAGCATGAGCCAACGAGCTCTAATTCAAATGCGTGTCCGCTCAGCGCATCACTTTCCTGAGAGGAGGTCCGCTCCGTGCTCCGTGCTCCGTGCTCCGTGCTCCGTGCTCCGTGCTCCGTGCTCCGTGCTCAGTGCCTGCCGCCCCGCTGCCCGCCGCTGCTGCTCCAGGTAAGCTCCCGAGTCAGTGAGGAGGAAACGGCTCCAAGTGTGAACGGTACCTTGACTTCCTACAGCGGAGTCCGTGTTTGTGTAGCTGCAGTTGGAGCAGAGCTCCCTCGGCTCAGCTGAGGCAGAACACGGGACAGCAACAGGGGCGGAAGTCAAGCCATTTCGCTTTCAAAATAAAACCACTGCAGAAAAAAACTGATTGAGTGTTAGCGCTTACTCAGCAACACTTTTATGGACATATGCACAGGTTCCATCATACATCAGTGCCACATGGAAATCAGACTTAAATTATACATATACAATATCTATAGATACTTTGCAGACATATTTCATTATACATACAAAGTATGCAAAGGTTGTGTACATGTTCTATAGATATATTTTAGTACATTTGATTTTTATTGCTCTTATAGACTATGCAAAAAAAAAAAAAAAAAAAAAAAAAAAAACTTCTAATATTCTTTGTATTGATCCATTTTATTTATTTTGTTACTTTATTTTGGTGGATTTGTTTTTGTCAGCAATTGTCCTCAGGCCTGTCCTGTCAAAATAAGAAATGTTAGGTAAACATTTCAAATGCCCAAATTAGTTGTTCCCATAGTTACTTGTTATCCATTAGTAAGCATTAATTACACGCTTATTGAGAAAAAAAATTCTTTGTAGTGCATAGAATAAGGCATGTGAAATGAGATGCTTATAAGTAGAAAATAATGACTTTTACAGAACTAATAATTTACTAATACACTGATAAACAGGTTGTCAAGTCAAGTCAGATTATTTGCATTGCATTTAACTACAGTGAAGCGTTGCCCAAAGTGCTGCACAATGACAGATGAAACATAAAAAAAAATAAAATTAAGACAAATTAAGACAAATTTGGACATTAAAATTAAATCAGATTGCACAACTACAATAAAAAGAAAGACACTCGAACAAAATAAAACAAGTTAAAATCAAAAAACAAAGACAAAATCAGTGATAAAATCTAACTTTTTTGGCCATTGGAGCAGAATTATTAAGAGCCATTAATCCTGAATACAATGATGCCTAAATAGATACCTAATTAATGGCCAAGTGTGCCCTAAAATAAAGTGTTGTCTAAAATATTTTTAAAATGTGTTTCTGGTGATGTTTATTTTGAAAATAAGAGCATTGTCAAACAGGAAATGCTATTTTCTTGCCTTTGCTGACCTGACACTGCTCACAGCGAGTCGCTGAGATCTGAGGTGAAGTAAGACAAAGATCAGTGCCAGAGAGTTTGCACTGTGCAGGAGCGGCAAGTTTATATTTATCATTATTCATGTTCCAGTGATGAGGTGACACTTCGAAAAGGTAGGCCAGTTTTTCTTACTGAACATTTTCCACCTATTGCTGCTCAGCAAATGTTGCCAATAAAATTTCAGATAAAATACCAGTCAGATGAAAGAATTGACTTTCTAATAAGCCAGATTCCACCTGAATCCAGACACATTTTTAAATTAATCATAATCCTAAAATGTGAGCAGGACAATCCGTCCTGTTGGAGGCTTCTAACTTGCAAGTGTCAAACCATATAAAACCATTTTTAAGTGGGTTTCACCCAGTTGTCCCTTAGTGCTGTCTTTATGTGTTTGTTCCCACTTCAGAGAGCTTGTCTTGGTATTGCATGGCACTATATGAGGCTCTCCATATTTGAGACACACTGAGATTAGAAAAAAGGAAATGGCATGATTGCACCGTGTCTTGTTATGCAGGTTTGCCAGCAGTTGATAAGTGTGTCTTTACAACACTTTGATTGACACTGATGTGTTTCATGAAATTGAATAAACACTTTTTCATGTAACACTTCTGCATAATTGTCAGTTCTGCTTTCAGGATTCTTTCCTTATCCATTATCTTCCTCTCTGGCAGTCATATATTAACTGTCCTGGCGTAGTGGTTGTAAACTTACACAATGTGGCCAACAGGGTCAGGTTCGCCTCACCATTCAGAATACCTCGCTCTGTCTTTCCAGGCTGTGAAACCCTATAAGTCATGCCTTTTTTGGAATTCGTAGCTGGAAGCATTTCAGGTACTATTAACACATCTTGTGTTTGTGACTACATTAAATATGAATTATTATTATATTATTGTTATTACTATTATCATATATTGATAAGATATTTGGATATCTCTCAAGTGCTCTGTTCTTGTCTGTTGCCCTAGGTGCACTGGGATTAGCTGTCGGACATCCGATAGACACTGTGAAGGTTGGGTGACCCTGTGAAACCTGTAATCATCACTAAGACATAACATCAGTTTTTCCCTTACATCTCATGAATCATATATTTCATCTCTAGGTGCGTCTGCAAGCCCAGTCTATATACAAAGGGTTATTTCACTGTGTGGCACAAACATACTCTCATGAAGGGGTAGGTTTTACTTGGATGCATGTTTTTCAAGTTATATATTATAATATATATTATATATATATTGCATCTCTATTGCAGCATGAGTGCCATTAGCTTAAAATGGGCTTGTTATGATAATACATAATTTGTGTTAATTTTTCCACTCATTGTATATGTTGCTGCAGGTACATGGATTCTTCAAGGGCATGGCATTTCCTGTCCTCACGACCGGCATCATCAACTCCATTGTCTTTGGTTCCTACAGCAATGCTTTGGATTATCTCTCTCAGTCTGAGCGAACTGACCGCAGCCAAGGCAAATCTGCCTCCTCTGTACAAGTTTTCACTGCTGGATGCTTCTCAGGCCTCGTACAGGTATATAACAGCCATCATTTAGTGAGTGGCTCCATCCAAAGCACCTTATAGTACCATGGGTGCAGATACAGTGGTTGCCAGGTTACAGGTGTAGGTGAAAGTCAGTTGGTATGTGTAGGTGTATGTGGTTCTATCCTCATGGACGCACGAACACCAATTTCACATAACCAAAACAGCTTAAGAATATTAATATGACCGCACCACTCTCTCGACGGCAGGAAAGAGAAACTTAAAGTCCCGCAGATTCAGGAATTCTCTTTGATCACGTGATGCAGTCGAGTCTTCTGATTGGTTGCTCCAATAGACTTTCTTACAATGGTGCAGTGGTAGAGGTTCCTCAGCAGAGGTGGAGGGAGTTTATTCCTCCTCAGCATTCTCAGAAAAAAGAGTCACTGCTGGGCCTTTTTGATAATGTGAGTGGTGTTATTTAGCCACTGAGATGTGCTGTCCGAGAAACTTGAAGTTTGTGACATGCTCCACCTCCTCCCCATTGATGCTCAGGCCTGAGTGCAGTGAGATTTCCTTTGTCTTCCTGGTGTTGAGATTGAGGTGGTTGTCACTGCAGCAGCCTGCCAGCGCCTGGACCTCCTCCCTGTATGGTGCCTCGTCGTTGTTGCTGATCAGTCCAACAACGGTTGTGTCATCCGCGAATTTGATGAGGGTGTTGGAGCCGTGGGCGGTGACACAGTCGTGAGTGTACAGTGTGAACAAGACTGGACTCAGGACACAGCCCTGAGGGACACCAGTATTGAGGATGATGGTGGAGGATGTGGAGGTGCCTATCCTGACATGCTGGGGTCTGTTAGTCAGGAAGTCCTTGATCCACAGACAGAGGGGGGTTCCAAGTCGCAGTGTCTGTAGTTTGTTGATCAGTCGACTGGGGCTGATGAAGTTAAATGCCGAGCTGGAGTCATTGTATGATGTATGTTTTGGGGTTTTCCAGGTGGCTGAGAGCGGTGTGGAGGGCGATGGAAATGGTGTCGTCTGTGGATCTGTTGGACCTGTAGGTGAACTGGTGTTGGTCAAGGCCAGGTGGGATATGGGCCTTGATGTGCTGTAACACCAGTCTTTCCATACATTTCATGATCACTGGCGTCGGATTTGGGCATGGGGATTATGGTGGCGGTTTTCAGGCAAGTGGGGACTGTGGCCTGCTGCAGTGAGCGGTTAAAGATGTTAATGAATACTGCAGCAAGCTGATGAGCGCATGATTTCAGCACCCTTCCTGGTACTCCATCCGGTCCTGGTGCTTTGCTGGTGTTAATGCCACGCAGGACCTAGAGTACCTGGTGTTGTTGGATGATGAGGGGCTGGTCATGCTCTGATGGTGTCAGCTTTGTGTCCTCTGCCTGCCTGCTGTTCTCTTCAAAGTGGGAGAAAATGGTGTTAAGCCGGTCTGGGAGAGAGGAGTCGGTGGGGGAGGGGGTGTTGTGTCTGCTTTCTGTACTTTGCTTTAGCAGCCTTGGTGCCTCTGTTCAGGTCTGTTCTTGCCCTCCTGTAGGCTTCCCTGTCTCCTGACCTCAGTGCTGAGTCCCTGGCTTGAAGTAGTGCTCTGAAAACCAGGGTTTTTGGTTGGGGAATATTTTCACCTGCTTCCTTGTCGTTACATTGTCCATACAGAAACTGATGTACGACAGCACAGAGGAGGTGTGGAGCTCTATGTCTGGGTCCTCAAAGAGCTCCCACATAAGAATTTCCCAGTTTGGGATCAATAAAGTAAATCTAACTATCTGTCTATGGTGTCCTTAAAACAGTCCTGCAAGGATAGTATGGCAGCCTCAGTCCAGCACTGCACTGGCTTGTACTGTGGCTTAGACCTGCAGATGAGGGATCTGTAAGCTGGTGTCAGGAACAGGGAAAGAGGTGGGGGGAGGGGCGAGCTTTGTAGGCTCCAGGAATGTTGGTGTAGGCCTCGTCTAGTGTTCTGCCCTTCCTTGTTTTAATGTCCACGTTCTTATAGAATCTGGGGAGCACAGTCTTTAAATTAGTGTGGTTAAAATCTCCAGCCACAATAAAGAGGCCCTCTGGATGTTTGTTCTGCTGCTTGCTGATGCTGTCATGCAGCCTAAATATTCCACAATCAACTGTTAGTGGTACTATAACAAAGTGGAAGTGATTGGGAATGACAGCAACTCAGCCACTAAGTGGTAGGCCACGTGAAATCACAGAGCAGGGTCAGCAGATGCTGAGGCGCATAGTGCGCAGAGGTCGCCAACTTTCTGCACAGTCAATAGCTACAGACCTCCAAACTTCATGTGATCTTCAGATTAGCTCAAGAGCAGTGCATAGAGAGCTTCATGGAATGGGTTTCCATGGCCGAGCAGCTGCATCCAAGCCTTACATCACCAAGCGCAATGCAAAGCATCGGATGCAGCGGTGTAAAGCACGCCACCACTGGACTCTATGAACTCCATGAATATGTTACAAAGACCGGAAAGACGGTCAGTTATTAGTTTGCTCTGGGTCAATTAGTTGTTCATTGCAGGTCATGTTTTTCCACAAGAACCACACTGACAGAAGGGCCTAAACTAAGGTCAATGTGACTAAAACCAGTGAAGAAGATTCAGGAGATGATTTTACCTGTTTTTAAAACATGTAAATATGTAAATAATTTTGTAAACATAAACATGTAAATAGTTAACTGAGTAAACATTGTAAATATATATTTTTAGTAAATCAACTTAAATATGAATTAACTTCTATATGTATGTTATATACGTAACTTCCACACCTCACAGTAGTATGAATGCAGTCAAATATCATGTCAATGCGCTAATTACATTTGGTGATATCTTGTGCACATTTGGCATTTTGACCTAAATGTGGTGCAAGGCAGTGACATTACTGAGATTGACGGCGTTTGTTTTCTGGAGGGCATGCTCAGCACGTTTCATGGCCTTCAGCCCAATACAATGTAAGATACAAAATTTGACATTTTGGTCTTTACGTGACATTAGCAGAAAGGAGATGGTGATACCAAAACTGATTTTGTTGTTAATTTTTATTCCCTGGAAAACATGATTCATGGATAGTTTTAGAGGTCATCATGAACTCACCAAAACTGACAGGGTTCATTATCAGGGTTCATCATCTGCTACTTGCTATGGTCAGCCATAGACCATCGGTGTAATGCTAGTTTCTTGCAGCAGGTGCTGTCAATAAGTAAAAACAGATCAATCTTGAGTAGGTAAAATGTTTGATGCAGTTCAATCCAAAGAATTTCATTAAGAGATTTGAGACTGATGTTTCTAAACAAATCCATGGTTCTTGATGATTCAGAATTGGAACCAATTCTTCATATCCAGCCCTAATCTCAACACTGACCTCAGTAAAGGGCTAATATGGTCATGTCTCTTGGAATTGAGGACCAGATAAAATAGTTTCATTCATACGTAGGAAACTTTGAAATTTCCAGCACTTGATTTCTATAAGGCAGTCTTTTGCAGGGGCTAGGCTGGAGGGATTGCTGCCTTTTATGGGAACATAAATTACATTACATGGGGCTTTTGATTCCCAATTAACAGTTGGAATCAGTTCTGAAATGATCTTTATTTGTATAATTCACAACAGGCTTTTCTTTTAGGTTCTTGTCCTTGCCCCCATTGACCTGGTGAAGGTGCGACTGCAGGGTCAGACCAACACCAGTCGATACCGTGGACCCATTCACTGTGTAGCCAGCATCTGCAGGGAGGAGGGACCCAGAGGTCTTTTCAGAGGAGGCCTGGCACTTGCCCTGAGGGATGTACCCTGCTATGGACTCTACTTTTTGCCTTATGAGCTCACCTGTCAGGCTCTGACTGAGAGTGGCAAACAACCAGGTCCGTGGAGAGCATGCTTTTCACTTGATGTGTTAATTATTAAAAAATACTCCAAGTTTCCGGGAGTTTCAATACCAGTTGAAGCTCCTGCCAGTACAAACACCTTTGTCTCTTAAATGGGACTGGATCCACTGAATTCTCCTGCAGCTACAGCCCAAAACATTATTTTGGTAACAGAAAGTGGCACACATTAACTATGCCCCTGGCTGTTCTTTAATTGGCTTTTGAGCAACTTTAATTATCCTGACTCACTGATGTAACATAAAAAATACCTGGTTAGCAAGCTACCATGTCCATTTCTTTGACGGGAAGTCCAAAAAGGAAGGGATAGTCCAAGCTATGTTAATATTGTGACATTAACATGTTTAGACATTATCGTTTTTTATAAAAAGATGCAAAGATTATTGCAAAAGCATGAACAACAAACTACAAATACTAACTTGTTTACTGGATGGAGAGAATTTTTCAGTGTCTGTTTCCACCTTTCCTGCAGAATAACAGTTGGTCAGCAAAATATGGAGCTCTCAGAGGCAATACTCAGTCCTCTTTCAGATGGCCAACTGGAGAGACCAATGAGAGGATGTTGTGTGGGTCTGATTAGCTCCCCCTTTTTCCACAATGATCAACTTTCTTCCAGGCTGTTTACTGTGTACAGAGGAAAAGGCCTGGGAATGAGGTTAATTCTAACCCATTTTAGCTTTAGCTTTAGCCATTTTAACGTTTAATTTTTTTTTTTTGAGTCAGTATTTTTCATAAGTCTTTGTTCCAGCTGCTCACATTTGCTTTGTTATAAGTAAGAACACTGAAATATTGGATAAATGTTAATTCTGTTTTGTATCAAGTTCCTTTCTCAACTCCCACGTCAACTCTTGCCTATGGTCAAAGCCCTATTAGTATTATGGAAAGGCAAAATAATTGCCTTTAATTACATCCAAACAATGGTCTTTTTTTTTTTTTTTTTTTTTTTTTTATTTCAGTGGTTTCTGCCTCATGCATTTCATTGTTTGTTGAGGTGGATTTAAGGTTGCACAACTTAAAGGACACCTTTCAGTAAACTTTCTAAAAAAATTACAGACCCAATGGTCTGTAATTTCCTGTAACGACTGCAATGGTGTTCCTTAGTGAGCATTATTTTGTCTCCACAGGTACATTTGCGATATTGATGGCAGGTGGACTGGCGGGTGTGGTGACCTGGGCTTTCGCCACGCCCATGGATGTGGTGAAAGCTCGGCTGCAGATGTCAGGGGCTGGGGGCCGGGAGTATCAAGGGGTCCTCCACTGCATGAGAGTGAGTGTTAGAGAGGAAGGCATCAGGGTCTTCTTTAAAGGCCTTCTGCTGAACAGTGTGAGGGCCTTCCCTGTCAACGCCGTCACCTTCCTCAGCTACGAGAGCCTGATGAGGACGTTCTGTCCACCGCCAGCAGGATGAATTCAAGCTTCACAGTATATGGATATGCTCATTACTCTGAAACATGCGGTAAGAACCTCACTACAGTGCGATGGAGAATTGCATTCATATATAAGATACCATATGAATGATGATCTTACATTTGAAGGAAGTATCTGATGATGACAAACTGATGATTCAATAACTATGTATCAATGGTGATCTGCAGGTATCAAGCTAGTGTCAGGGACAGCAGCACCTTCACTGAAGGTTAAAACTAACAAACTGCCACTCTAACTGAATACACCCGTAAACATATTAATAAACAAGTGATGTGGAGATGCAGGCTCCTGTAGACAGTTGAGCTACTTCTGTGTACTGTGAAATAAAAATTTGTTTAATTAGCTAATATGTCAACTAAACCTGATGACTTCCATAAAGTTTTCCATTTGTTTCTTTGTTTTTTCTTTCTTTCGACTCATGTTATTTCTACTCACTTTCTCCCTTAATTACTGAAACTTTCCAGGCATGAAAAAGCACTAATTGTGGCATGTTGCTTTGTTAATATGCCAAAAGACACCCACCAATGCCATAAAATAGTCCTGATGGTGGCTCTGTAGCACTGCTCTAAATTTTAAAGCATATTTTAAAAATCTCAAAAAAAGAAATCAATGAGGCTCTGGCTATGGCTCTGAAATGTTTTGTGGGTGTCGATGCAAACAAGAGAACGTGGTGGTTGCTTTAATGTCACAGGGGTGCCATCTGCTGATATACATACAAGTTATGGGGGTGAATCAAGCTACACCGTCACTAGATTTTTGAATGTAATATACAATGCATATGCATTTCAATTTAAATTTCTCAAAACAATTTGTCTGTAGTGTGAAGATTTTATGGCAGTTAGCAGTCTGACTGTACAACATGTTTCTACTCTTTGTTTCTGTTTTCTTTTTTCATTCATGAAAGAAAAAAAATTGAGCGATTGATTGGTGATGTAGTTATTCATGTTGTAAATGATCACAAGTTTATCTGGAGATGGGGCTGGAGATGTGCTTGGTGTACAGAGCAGATAGATGAAATACATCATCTGACTCTTAAGAACACTTTGTGTGGCGCCAGAGGTCAACACTGCATCATTCAAACTGATCCAGCCTGGTGATTCTGAATGAAGCAGTTAAACAGTTCACACATCATCAGTCAAGTGTTGTTGTGTTGTTTTTTGTTTGTTTGTTTTTTTTTTGTTGTTTTTTTTTTTTTTCTGGAGGCCATAGCACGCCGCATACAAAAAAATCCCCTATCCAGTTGGAAGCATTCTTCTTGGCTCTCTTGGTGTCGGACATAACATCACTTCTTACACTTTATAATTTGACTTATACCTTTACTTACTCACACATACTTGCTCTTAATTTTACTGACATTCCCAACTCACATACTTGACCTTACTTTTTTACTTAACTTTACTTAAAGGACCATACTAATGATTTTGAATGTTTGGTCCATTGACTATAATTCACCCACACTTTACTCTGCAACAAACCATTTTGCAAAGCATGCTGAAGATTTCCCAACATGTGGGCGCTCTGGTGGCTCTGTGTGGGACTGGGCCACAGCAGCCTGGGTCCACCTCCGGCCCATACCCTCAGCTGCATGTCGTTCCCTTTCTCTGCTCTGTCTGTCCTGTCTCTCTCCACTGTGACTGTCTGGTAAAGCAAAAATGCCCAAAAAATAATCTTTAAAAAAGATTTCATAACAAAATCAAAATGAACTTTTGAATTTCAATTTTGAATTTTGGGCTGAAGCAGCCACCCTATAATGTTCTGCTTATGTGGCTAACAAAGTTGTGGGCATTCATAAATCACAGAACAAATAATTGGCTGTGTGAAAGAAATGTTTTCACAGGGACTATTTTCTGGAGAAGAGACTGTTTCACTCCGCCCAATTTCAAGTCATCAAAACACTACAGTGCTGGTGCTTTTAGGAAAACTAATGTGGACGACTTTATTACAGCGATGGAATACTGATGTGAAGAAAGTCTGAAGTCTCTGAAAGTTCATTTTCATATCATAGTGGAATGAATGGAAACCATTGGTTTGATAAAAGGGAGGTAAATTGATATTGGAGCTCTAAAATATTACTGCTTGCTTTGGAAATAGTGAAGTATTTTGTAGATATTACGCTAAACATTGAAAATCACTAGTATGGTCCTTTAAACTTTACTTAGTTGCCAGTCCCTTTTCTGACTGCTTGCAGTCCTGCTTTTGCTTTGTTTTATTCCAGATCTTTTTATACATAACATTAAGCCTAACTGATGCCATTTGGTCTGAGAGCGAGTTATTCTAGGTTGAGCTGTTCTTTGAATTCTTGATAGTCCAGTCCATAAAGTACATATTAAGACCACATTAAGACTTTTTCAGTAAATTGTACTTGCCCATTCAGAGTGGTAAAGACTGACACCAAAATCAAAGTGTGCTATCATTCAAATATTGATGCAGCTCAATGTATGTGCAGTACTCTTTAGGTATTGCTTAAAATAGGCTTTAAATAGGTGGCTAAACTAAGTCATCTATAAGTTTTTCATGTACTACACAGCATATCAGAATAAATGTTGAAATGCAATCCCATGTTGTCATTTCTGTGTTGCTGCTTTGAGTTGAATCTGGTGTGTATCAATTTCCTTTAACAAAAAAAAAAAAAAAAAAGAAGGAAAAAAAATCCAGTCTGATCTGATCAGATTTGATCCAGTAATTTTATACTCATGAATAAAGATGTGGACTACTGTAAGACTATCCTTTTTCTTCTAAAATATCAAGAAAGTTCAATTATTTTAACATAAAAACTAATTTCATGTAATTCTACTTAAACAATGAGGTATTTTTAAAGAACTGTGATTGAATCTATTTGAAGCATTTTATATTGACTCAACTCAGTCAATCTAAAGTGATTCATTCTATTTCTTCTATTTAGCAGACCGATTCAGTCAGTTGGCAGAATTTAGCACTGATGCAATGAATTGTTACACCACAGGATTCAAAATAAGACTTTGATTATGTAAAAACACAATGTAAAACTTATAAGTGTGCCAAGGTTGAAAATGTTTTATTCCACCTCCTAATACATAGCTATACAGTATTTGCTGAAAATCATTACATATCATTACAAATCATTACACTTTTTACAGCAACCATTCAACATGATTACATTTTTGTATGGTGTCCACTTAATATTTATACATCTTTGATAACCATTTTGAAAAATACACAGCTGTTCACTGCTAACTCAAAATTACATTTCTCACTTAACATTTTATGTTAAGTGAGAAATGTAAGTTATTTTGAACAATAAAAGAAACAAGATACCATTCATTTTTTAATTTGGGAAATATACAATGAAGAGGTATACACACAGCACATCAATATTAAATCATAGTCCACAGTTTTGTTTTTGTTTTGTTTTTTAGGTTATTGTGATTGAGCAAATTAAAAGAGATACATGTTCCAATAATAAGATGGAATAACCATCCAGCAGGACTTTCATTAGGCAGAAACTCATTTTTTTCTGGCAATAACTGGCAGTTTTGGCAACAATATATTTCAAATAAAATCCACATAACAGCCTCGCACTGACAAAATTCAGCCTGATCAGTCAAAAAAGGCAACCTCAGAAAATGGCATCAAAAGTAGGCGTGAAAGACTTCAGGAATGTAATCCAACGATTTTAATATTAAGTTCAGCTCGTCATGTCAAACAGAGGTACGTTTGACTACGTGCACCATAAGTGGGGCCCAATTAGCACAACAGTCAGTGTGGCACTAAGTCTTTTCTATGGCAACATGGCATCAATATGAAGAGATGCATATTCACCACAGAAGCAATATTAGGTCTTATGAAGTAGGGAGACATTGGCAACCGTTATCATCTAGAGTTTTCACACTGATAAACAGCCACACATGTTTTCTGATTGAAATGGCAAATGGAAAGTGGCTCAAATGGCATAAGTATTACAAGACCAAATACAATCTAAAGATTGAAGGAATGCATGTTTGGATGAATGTGCCGTCTGATATCAAGGTTTGTTTAGGAAGTAATGTGCTGTGAACAGCAGTTTGTGTTATGAGCCATTCTGAACATGAAAATTACGCTTTAAAGCAACAAAGACAAATGGAAAACAGAAGGTGGATAAACCACGAAATACAAGAAGCAAAAAATTATGATACAGCATGCGCATTCCCAGAATGCAGTATGTGACAGTCAAATATTTCACACATTATTTTAAAAATGTGCGTCTCAAAAGGTCAGTCTAAGCTTTGGCTCGATAAGCTTCCAAAAATCCTCCCTCCTCACATCCATTACTGTGACAAAATGTGCACTGACTCACAGTATGGGTTAAATTAGTACCACCATGAAAACTAATCTTACGGCTTCAGTGTTTTACAGATAGACACCATCACATTCATTCACTAGCTGCTGCGCCACAGATGAAAGAAAAACAACTAGTGTGAAATGCAGATGGGAGAAAAAAACCTGCTATCACTTCCTTTCAAAACCAAGAAAGAACCCCTGAGTTTACTCTGAATAAAAACAAGGAAAAAAGACAAAAAAGAAAAAAAAGCTAGGCAGGAAAATGGACTAAAAGTAATTTTCAAATGACATATGGGATGACAAAATATCTAATAATAATCCACAGGACTGTGCTTGGTCCAACAGAAACTGGTCCTTTGGTATGCCAGTCAGCAAAGGCAAGTTCACTTTAGGGCCTAAAAGTCCAACAAAGCACACAATAACACCAAATAGAACCTAGGAGAAAACAGTGGTTGTAACATTACAGGGGAAGTCAGAGGGAGGAAAATTGTTGAGTGGGTCGTCTTCAACAGCTTGGAAGCACTGGAGAGGGGGATCTAAATGTCCCATCTAGATGGCCACAGTTAAACCAAGAGATCAACACTGTCCCGCTTTTAAGGCAGCATTTCCATATTGAGTCCTCATCAAGACTGAGAGGCTTGGAGGTCGTGGTCCTGAAGTAGTGGTTTGTGGTCCTGTTCGGCAGCCATGGCCTGTAAGGTTTCTCTCTGGATCTGCCTGGCCTTGTTGTACAAAAAGACGCCAATGAACACAAGGACGGTGCCAGTGGCACTGAGAATCGTGATATGGTTACTGAACACGATGATGCTCAGCCACACCGACAGGGCATGCTTGACAGTGCTGGCGACACTGGGGAAAAGACGGGGATGTTAATGATGGTATTATTGTTATGATTCCACTGAAAAACAACATCCCTACAATGCATTTTCAAAGACCCTTGTGAGGGACAGAATGCTGAACAGGACATCTCTCAGAAATAAGTCTGGCTGGAGCAACAATAGTCAGTGTAGGGTTTCCATCAGAAGAAGTGGTGTCATGTGTCTGGGGCAATTTTAGAGTGTCGGACATAAGGCAGTGTGAAGAGGTGTATTATTTATTTGTCAGTAGAGGGCACTCTTTCCTATTTTTCTAAGTGTTTTTTCCCCTCATTTTGCTGTACTTGGAACCTTATTAGTCCTCACCAGCCACGATAACACTCCTTCTGTTCTAAAAGAGAAAGCACCTGTACCACAGTAGTCCACCCATCCATGTCACATGAACATCAACAGCATTTTTATAGTGTACAGTGACGGCCAACATTGTAAAACTGCATCTGGAAAAATAATTTGGGTGGGGTTTATTGGTTGGCTGCTGGTTCAGAGATTGCGTAGTTCTGTTTCTGTTCTACATATTTCTGCTGCCTGGGAAGCCCAATAAATAAGATGGTGCTTTAAGGCCACTGTAAAAATAATAATAATAATAATAATAATAAGGTGTAACTTGAGATTTTTAGGCCAATGTGAGGAAGGTTACAAACTGGAGAGCAGCCTGTTTGACTCAGGACTAAATTCAACAATACAGTCATTTCCTGCGATACCATGGCTTACACTTACTGTATGAATCCATATGCCATAATTATACTCTGGAGGTGTGCTGGATGTACACCATGAAAACTGGATGTATGTAATGTCACTGCTTACTACTTCACCTCAACAAAACAAGTGATTTCCTCCAAGGCCGTGTGTCTCTTTCTTCTATGTGGGCTAAGTGTAATTGTTTCTGGTTAGTAAAGCAACTTTTTCATTTTATCCTCTAGTTATGAGTTTTTTTCTTTCTCATAATACTGCTACTTCATTCTCAATACATTATGACTTTCTCCTTGTAAATTTAGGACCTTATTTTTGTAAAACTATGATTTTATTCTCATAATATTATGACTTTATTTTCATATTAATGTGATTAATGTGTATTAATTAACTTGTTAAGGGCAGAATGAGTTGGATTTTTCTTAAAAACAATGTATAGACTTATACAAAAACAAACTTAATCATCACTTCCAACATCACACCCACTTGAAGTGTGTACAGCCGATTACAGTGCACAGAACCACAAACCATACTCATTCTGCTTTTAAAAAATGACAGTAAATTTTAAAAACATGCTCAAGTTAATGGTCTTTCCTGGACATTATAACAAATGTGGTTTTAATCTATCAGACTGACACTTTTTGCCAGCTGGATAGCAACCACGGTACTATCTAAGAGTTATCTAGGCTGGGTAACATGCTAGAGCCTTCCACATCCCCTAGCTTTTGATACCGAGCGCTTCTGTCCCCATCTACTACCTGAAAGTAACCGGGGAAATTCGTCCCATGAGAGCGTAGGCAGTGACACTCTGCAGGTGGAAGAGAGCACCATCGAAGAGCAGCAACAGGATGATGTCTTGGCTGAAGATGAAGCTCCGCCCACTCTTGCCAATCACAGGAATGTCCTGGGAACACAAAGGAGCATGGGAACTTGATAAACATCTTCTCATCTGTAAGGTGGACCTTGGTCCTTCCTTCCCCACGTCATTTTAATTCAATGAATGAATTCTCTGCCCAAGTAGAACAGCACATTTGCTAAATAACACAGCAGGCTATCTTGCAATACAGGAACTTTTTTCCACAATCCTGTATCTTCATTTTTCAAGTTGAAATTATTATTGTGTAATGATAATAATATTGTGTAATATAAGGGAAATGGTAATTCAAATGCATTACACTGTAAATGAATTTGTGATTATGACAGCAGCCTCACATTTGTCTTTTATGATTTGAATAAATTTGGACACAAATATTTCTTTTGGCAGTGGACCTGTGGCAATACACAAAACACATACAAATAGGTGCATAATGTAATCACACTTATTCAACTGTCACAGTGATTCATGTTACACTTTGACCTACCATGAGGAACACCCAGGCAGGGATAAGCATAATGACTGCTGCAGTACTTGTGTAGAACTGTAGCTCTGGAGGGCTTAAAAAAAAAAAAAAAAAGCAGCACATAAAATGACAGATTTTTAAACCAGTAAATATGTGTTAGTAGTGCAAACATCTGTAAATCATATAAAAACACAATTTGCCAGACTACAGTAAACCAATGGGAAGAATGATGCCTAACAATGATCTGCACAAAACCGGGGGGAAAAAAAATTATCAGAAATGCTTTACCTGAATTTGTATGTGTCTCCACTCAGTAGTTTTTTGGAGAATACATTCTGTAAACTGAAGAGAAAGATAAAGGGAACCATTAGGTACAATATGTAGAGCATCATTTGTTGGGGCCTTGGTGAAATTGCTGTGTGGTGTGCAGCAGTACCAGTCCATGATGTTGGTGGAAAGGGCAGCGGAGAAGCCAAGCATGTTAAAACTGATCTCTGTTGCTGTGCAGAGGGCCAGGCCGGCCATGACAGGGAACAGGGAAAGGTTCACCCAAAGTCCTGAAGGGCAGAAAACACAATTGACCTGAATTCCAAAGGGTGCGACTGTGTCTTATCGCCACCGCCATATCTCATATGTTCAAGTGCTGCACTCCATGCTGTTCTACCAACAAGAAAATATGTCATATATACATCAACTGGAAGCTTGAAATAGGACACTATACCACACCGTGCACGTTTATGACAGGAATTAATATAAAATATATAAGAATGTGTGTTTGAGATAGGAAGTGGAAGTCTTCACTGATAGTATCCCATGTGCAACCGATGCAGTCTGCAGAATACAGTCTCAGTAAGGACAACAAGAAATAATCAGGAAGGAAAAGAAGGTGTCCACACCCCTCTCGACAGGCAGATAAATATTGGTGTTGTACCTGTATATTCCCCCAGGATCAGCCTGGACATGATGACAGTAAAGATGGGCGCTGAGCTCTTCACTGTCTCAGCAAAGGACACTGCCACGTTCTTCAGGCTAACCAAGCCAAGGACCACTGTGGTGAACCTGATAAAACAGGGGACACAGGCAGTGGTTGAGAACTGGTTCCAATATTGCAAGAACCGACAATATCAAAGCATAATTCATCTAACTATTCTTGTGGCAAGGGCTGTACAATATGGTGATATTGTGGGATGAGAGAAACAGGTCAAACAAGAGATTTTTGTCTGTGGTTTCTGTCACTGTTGTTGCAAAAGCCACTTTATGACAGTGTTTTACATCATAGTGTTTAAGGTGAAGTCAGGATACAGGAATGAAGATGAGCAGATGTCTTTTCTTCTCTGAACTGTACTGTGTTCCAGCTGTCACTTACTGGCATAGCCCAGCACTCAGTATTTACTAACAAATAAATCACCATTATGAACTGGCATCTTGACTGCAACGGGGCATAAACTACTGTGAAGCAAGAATGACATGTCTGTATGAATTGTATAGGGTACCAAACCACCAATATCCATTAACAAAATAAATACATCAATAAACATTACAAGGTCCATGACAAGGTCCTCACTTACAAAGCCCTTGATGGTCAGGCACCATCTTAATGAGCTCATAGTGCCTTTCCCCCCACTAGAGCACTGCAATCCCAAAAAGTGCAAGGGCAGGCAGAGCCTTCAGCTATCAGGCTCCTCTTCTGTGGAACCATCTTCCAATTTGGGGCCGAGAAGCAGACGCCCTCTCTTCATTTAAAACGTTAAAACCTTCTCTCTCCCTATTCCCTCTCCCTCCCTCTCCCTTTTTCCCCCCTCTTGCGGTCGAAGGGTAAAATTCAATTCAATTCAATAGAAGAACCATTAGACACAGAACAGGGAGAGGCAACAAATGGGAGCCAATGGAAGGCAAGTGTTGAAAGCAAAAGCAAACCTCAGTTCTGTTCCATGTCACCTCCAAATAAAAAGTTTATTTGGAGGTGACATAATTTATTACATTATATTGTATTTAATTCACAGTATTACCAAAAAGTAGTCACGGTTATTTTATATAGACATTTTTTTCATCATATTGACAGAGAATGATATTGTGATATATATATATAGAGATATGAAATCATCCATGTCTTAACATAATATTTTGACCATATTGCACAGCCCTACCTGTATTCAATTTGGAGTTTTTGTCATTATTCCTGTGTGTCTGCATATGATGTGACATGACTACATCGAGGGCATACAGACATCATGTCGTCACCTTAGATCACTTAAGGCAGGAAATTTCCTGTTTAACTAATAAAATATAGTCAAGGAAAGTTGACTTACAGCAGAGTCTAAGTTAACAAATGTTATATTTGCTAGCTGTCACAAAATGTGCTAACACTAACATAACTACGCACATCTCTTAGTTAACTTTAGCAAATCCTTGACAGAGAGAGAAATATCACAACCAGCTGAAGGCTTGGAGTACACGTATACATGTGTGATCTTGATGTGGCAGGCTGGGATGGCACAATATTTAGATAGGAGAAACACTGCCATTACAGAGTGAAGCAAATGTCAACCAATGTATGAATTTAACACATTGTAGCACTTTTTAGACCTTAAACATCAATTATAAATTTAATAGACAATGAAAAACCTAATGCTGCCCTGACAATGAATGATTTGATGCCTGTGACATTTACAGATCATGGGTGAGTGCAAAAATAATTATTTTTGGAGCATTACAGTAAGTATAATTTTTGTAAAGAGAATTATGTAACTTTTTTTTTTTTATCCATCCATCCATCCATCCATCCAGATGACTCACCTCATGAGTCCAACAAACAGCATGATCATGATGAAGTTGGCGGGATACTCTGCCCTGGATTTGTGTTGGTACAAGCAGCAGGGAACAAACATTTTGACACAACCTATGACGGTGGTGGAGAGCATTTGGACAGCACCTGGGGAAATCATTCAGCAAAATCAGTTGTGCTTGTTTTAAAAACACAAGCAGCATGACTGCAGGACAGACTTGTAGAATAGACTTCCAAAGCCTAGACTGGAAACAAGAGGCTGTTCCAACGTTTAGATTAAAATATAGAAGAGCTGTGTAGATGTTTGAATGACTCTCCAGAAGAGCTATCTGGGCTTCCAGCTGGACACACAATGATATGATCCTGTCCTAGCTAGGCAAACAGCTAATGGAGCTTCCACTGCAATTACAGCAGGAGGTGCAGTCAACTAGTGTCCCCTTGTCTGTTCACAGCTGACTGTTCCTAGCTGTAGCTCTTACCACTTAACATTTCATAACTGAATACAACTTCATCTAGGTTTTTCCTTTTTCTTTGACACCGCAAATTCCTGAATATCTCTCCAACATTAAGTTAAATGTTGGGAAGGGAAAAACTAGCATGCCTGTTTTGAAGAGGGGTCGCTTGACTTCTGACCCCGAGCTATCTGAATGAAAATGGGTTCTATTGGCACACACGTGGTCTCCCCTTTGCAGACATGCCCACCTTGTGCTAATGCACTGGGGCTAAAACCATGGAGCATTGTGCACGCAGAACTAGTGTGTTCTTTAGGCCTGTTGTAAAATGGTGTGTTTCATAAAACAGGTTTGACAGGAAAGCTGACACTATTGTGAATTCGGTGAACCAGTTTTGTTTTTTTTTTGTTTTTTTTTTGATGACGTTAGCCTCCCCTAACCAATTCATTGTAATGAGACCATTCAGAGGATGTTATGGCTTTCCAGGTATACTGAAAATAAAGGGGAGTGTCTAAGTAATTTCCACTCGCCATCCAATCACTGAAAAATGCAATTTTTACAGAAATCTCATGCCAAAAGTTTTTGATACCAAATCACAGCATGATGTTTTTCTGTGGTCTATTAGTGTCCTAATATGGTATTTTGGAGGTATTTTTGACTGATTTTTTTTGACTATTTTTATTACTTATTAGTTGCCAAAAATATTTAAATTTTGCACCAGATCTGTGTAACAAATGGTATCAAACCAAAAACTGCTGCAATACCTTATGACACATAGATGATCATGGGAATGGCTTAACAAACTTCCATCCTATGTTCTAACCTTCATACACTCTAAAATAAATAAAAAAATAAATAGGCGCCTAACCAAAACACACTTATTACAGATTATGACTAGAATAACTTGACACACCGTGAGCTGGGTCTAAAAATCAATCTTCAGGTTCCAAGCTTTCAGATGATGCAAACAACTTCTATTTGGTATCTGTTGACATTTTATCTCCCACTGAAGTGGGTGTTAAAATTTGTCATTAGTGCTAGACTACCCATAATCAAGGACATAATCTAAATAGTAATTTCTATGCAAAATTTCAAAGATGTATCTCAACCAGTTTTGAGATCTGGGGCCAGATTCTCCAAAAAGTTCTTACTAATAATCTTAAGACGTTTCGTAAGGGGAAAAAATGAGAAGTGAAGTGTTTTCTCAAAAATTGAGATACATACTTTGTATTGGACAGCGACGATATTAGTAACCTATTAGTTAATGGAATCGAAATATAATTGACACCTGAGTGGTGATTGGTGGCCAAACAAAATGTCCTCATATAGACTCAGAAACAATATATGTGCCTCTATGTGTCTAAATACTGGCTTAGATATTAGGCTGAATTACAGTTTAGATAACGATTATCACTATGTTAACTTATACAATGTAAAATTATTAAGGTATTAGCCTACTACATTAATCTATGTTATATAATCAAATTTGGCTCTAAATTAATCAAAGATGTTTGAAAAATAGCTCACCTTCACACAGCATGTGGTTACCTAAGACGACCTTTACCTGTCTTAAAGTTACGATACTATTTCAGAAAAATAGTAAGATCATTTCTTTCAAGAATCCCATTTATTCTTAAGAAAAATCTTAAGAATAAAGTTGAGAACATTCTTAAGATCTTTTGTTTGGATTCTTAAGATATTTTGTTTGTGAATTCGAAAATATCTTAAGATTCTTCTTGAACCCAAACTTAAGAAAAAAAGTGGAACTTAAGAAGAAATTTAATCTTAAGAACCTTTGGAGAATCCGGCCCATGGTGCCCCAAACCTTGGATGCTGAACAGCGGTGATAAAAAAAAACCAAAAACAAACAAACAAAAAAAAAACGATAATATCCCCTATCCATCTAGATTGTTTTCTTGAGTGCTATTTGCAAAATTATAATTTAAATGTCAAATTCCACTTTCTTAATAATGTATCTTTACATTAAAAACTGAGTCACTTGTGAGAAAGTCAGGTGGAAACTTTTTTTAAAAAAAAATATGATGGACTGAGATGCACTGACTCTCTAATTAGTATTACTCCTGGCAGTTACAACAGTATGTGCATGTTACTTCTCCTCCTTACCCAGCATACTGGGCTCCCCCTCCAGCAGTGACAGGATGTACTTGTTGAGGAACAGGGTGCAGAAGCTGAAGAAGTACCAGAGGCCCAGGTAGACAAGGGAGCGCGTGTTCCACACCCCCGACTCGGCCTCGATCACTGTGGTCTCAGTGACGGTGATCTTCAGTACATGTTCCCCTGGCAGGCTCTCACTGCGAGCCAGCACTACCCTCTCCTGCCGGTTGCGGAATGGTGAAAGGAGGCGCCACCAAGGGTGACTCATGGTCCGCCCGCCGGCTGCCATCATGCCTGCTGCCTGAGGGCCTTCAGGGAGCCAACAGGAGCAAACAAAGAAGCAGGTGAGGGGTGAAGGGGATCTTGATGATCAGTCCATTTCCCGCTTGTGTCAGTCAGCCGATCGACCAAACGATCGGTCAGTCTCTTAGTTCAGCAGAGACTACAGGGAGTGTGTGAAGGCTGGTGCCACCTGCCCCCTGCAGCAGCAGCTGTAGAGCACAAGAACCAAGTTATCTCACAGTTACTGTGTGCACTATTATTGATAGTTACAATTAAAAATCATGTGGTATCATGAACTAATACCTACACTGGAAAACCAGCACAGCCTGTCTTTGGCTATTCAAGCATATTTTCTATTAACAAAGCCTGGGCTGTTTTGTAGCTCTGCCCATCTCTGATGTCCCACCCATTGTTTAGAAAAAGCTCAACACTGCACACTGTCTAGTTTACCTTTAAGGCTAGGCACCACTGGTGAATAGCAGAAAAAACACCTTAAAACAACAAAACTTAGTGCGTTGAGCATGAACAAAGACTTTCTGTATAATGAAATATTTATTTTGATAGTAAATTCTAATTTTCATTGAAAGTAGAACGCCACGCCTCATACAAATCTGGCAGGTACTGGGTGCTGACTCCTGCTTCTATCTGATGTATGACTACTAGAGAGTGATTTGTAGAACTTTTTGATTATTTCTCAAATTGTTTGGTGTTGTTTCACATAAAATAGGCTACTCCATAAAGTGACATTATGAGAAAGTGATTAAAATTCAATTAAAAAGGTAATACAACTTTCCACATGCCTTAGTCACTTCATGTCAGTCAACACTGTATATGCACCCTGACATTTTGTTAAGGCGGTTCCTGCATGTGGATGTTTAGATAATGTGAACAGCCAGCAGTCTAATGCATATGTAGAGCCCGTTCTGTGAACTACAGACCTGGTAATGCGATGTGCTTCTTTGCAAACCTTGTATATATGCTCCGTTTTTCCATTTGTTATCCTGCATGTGTTGACATTTAGCAGTTTTCCTCCTAAGGAATCCAAATTTAACCCATGTTTATCCTGTATCCAGTCCAATTACGAAGGCATTGTAAATTTGGCCATCCGATGTCGTATTATGTATCATAAAAAATATTACCAATCAGTAGGGTTATATGTGTGTAGCACACACATATAACCCAATTCACGCTGGCTAGCTTACAAAAAACTTAAGTTAAATGTCACATGTACTAACTGCTCATTTTTGGAGTTACAGGCAGTAAACCTGTCCATGAAAAAAGCCCACGTTCGTCTTACGTCATGTACTAGCCCGGGCAGGTGTCTGTTCGCTTTCTAACGGAGAGGAGCCAACACCAAACTCCATTCAACAATCTGGTCGTAAAATCAACCTTGATTATTGGTAAAGCCGAGCACCCGGTAGAACACATATTAGGATGTTTGAGGATCCAGTAAACCCTTCTGGTAAATTCGGCATGCATACAGTCAACCAAGCAGCACTTTATTTGAAAAGTATCTCAACTTTTCCAAACACCTCACGCTGCTAACTTAGCTAGCCGCCGCACGAAGTTGATGTTAACGTTATTGCATGAATTCACTTGCACTCTTAAGTAGTTCGGTGGAAGAAGACAGAGGTAACTGGTGAGCATACTCAAGCTGATCAGGAAAAAAACGTGCTGTTCGTTGTACTGGATAGCGGCCGAGTCCATGAGCGGTGATGTGTATCACATTAGCCAACACAAGGTAATTTGAGATTTTTAAATATGTGTTTTGGCGTGAATTCAATGAACGGAGTGAGTCTATACAAATATAGCGATAAAGCGGAGAAGTCCTCACCTGTGTGCAGCCCGTGATTTTGCAGGTTGGACAGGAAAAAAAAACACACTCACTCCAAAATCCCCGTTGGTTATCGACAGCTCTCACACAACAGAGGAAGTGCCACACGAACAGTAGCAAACGTTAGCTGACGGAGAGGAAGAGGACTGGAAGCTAAAACACCAGTGGCGCCGACGTTAGCCATATTCCACAACAAGAGAGGGACATAAGTAACAGTCCTCTGAAAGGTAACATTTCTCTTCCGTTCTCGGCCAACACCTACAATGTGTGCACTTTGAAACGTTGCTACCCACAATATCCAGGCTGGCAACCTGCATGCCAAGTGTCAAGGTACTCAATACAAAAGAGGATTCCGGGTGGGACCTTCAAAATAAAACCATTACGTAGAGTCTAATAACAAGTATTTAAACACAAGAAATCTGATCGATCGTTTGACCTGAAATCAAAATATATGGATTTAACAATTCTAAATATAATTTTCATTTTTATTGTATTTGCTAATTTTCAGGTAATTTGCTACTTGGATCTGTATCGGGCAAAATCAATACAACAGAGATTCGTGGCTTTATGAAAGTCAACTTGGGGTTCCAGAACATGAGATATTTTGAAAACTTCTGCTCTGCTTAATACAGTCTGATCTGTAATATACTTTGAGATCAGGGATTTCAACCATACACATTAAATTTATTTTGTGATTTCATCATTCCTGTGAGCGTTTTGTTACATTTTTATTTTAAATAAAATTATTCCTTACCCACAAAATTATGCTTTTATTTCGAGAGCAAAATAGTCATTTCCGGTTCAACACTCTGGTTTAACACAGCTGTTGCCAAAATGTGTGATGCTGGACCAACGCTGTAGACTGTCCAATCACGAATCTGGAACAACCCATAATTTGCATATTCAAAGCAAACTAGATTAAGTCACTTTATACTGGAGGTGAAGCAAATTAGACCAGTCTTCCTGAAGGGAAAAAAAAAAAATCTTGCGAGGGAAAATAATTAAAGAAGAATTAATAACGTGGAGTAAAGTCATTGATGGAGCAAGTCATTAATTAAAGTCATTAACACATTAATTAATTTATTCTGAGGTTAATTTCTGTATTTTATTTATGTATCTTCCAATTCGTCCTGCGGTTAGGCATGCGTGAAAAATATGTGACAGTTAAACTCAGAAAGCCTTAAATGAACTGTGTCAGTGTGAACGGTGGAACACCTGAGCTGCCCAAAGCCCGACAGGAAAAAGAAGATGGAGGAAGAGGAGAGGAATGCCCCCAAACAGAAAGAAAAAAATGACAAGTTTGGCTCCTGAGGAGGGCAGCAATACGCCGTGGCAGCTCGGCTGCTAGTGCTGCGAAACACAAGAGGAAGAGGAAGAGGAAGGACAACAAGCCAAAACAACACAGATATGTAACCGCTATTTTCTTTTTGGGAGATGTGACGGCAGCTGAGGTTTCGCAGGATGGACGAGATCAGGTCAGTTTGGCGGAGACTGCGGTACAGCAGCCGCTTTAGTGGCTTGTTCCAGCTAACGCAGACCAAGCAGCAGCACTGCTAGGAGGCTAACTTGTGTTGAGCTAGCCAGACTAAATGTTTGTGTTAGCGCATGTTTTCGGTTTCACTTTGGAGTCCACTGTTTCAAGAAGGACTGCTGTATTGAAACTTACTTTACTGTTGTATTAAGTGCTGCCTTTTCCTTGTTTTAAAGGCTGCATTACAGTACAGGGATTCAATTTAGTAAATTCATTAGGGTGTTGTTATGGTTATTATTTGCTTTCACCAGCTCGGTCATCATAACAGCATTGCTCATAATTGTGTATAAAAACACCACTGTGTAAATATGTTGTGAAAGCACCTAGTGCCATTTAGCCATGTTGACATTAAATAGCAGGGTAAACAGTGTTTCTACCAAGTATCCTCTGTTGTATTGATGCAAACTGCTGTCCAACACATGGTAGCCTCGTTGGTTTGTGACTTTTAGACAGATGATGCCTGCTAAAGGTTATTTGCGTCTAATGTTTGTATTTCCTGTTACAGTAGATTAAGAAGCTTCTGTCTGTCACTTCTTCCATTTGACTCAACAGTCCCTTGTTAGGCAACCAGGCGCAGGAAGCTCCAGACGTTCCATCTCCAAATCTGAGGCCCCGGCACCAGGAGCTCATCCCAACACCATGTGGCCCGGTCAGATGAACTCCTTGTCTCAGTGCTCTTCATAAGGAGACACTTTAGTGTGTCAGAAACAAAAATCATACTTGTATCAGTCAACCAGGGGCATTATTAGAATATTAGTTGCTTCAAAGGATCATACTAGTGATTTAGCCTAATGACTAGTCTAATATCTACAACATGTGAATACTTCACGTTTCTGCTAATCTTTTCCCAACAAAAGCAGTCATAATTTAGAAACCCACTGTCATTTTATTGACATATATGCTGGATCAGAAAAAAGCAAGTCTTAATCATAAATGTTGTAGTGCAAGCTGATTATGTGGAATAAAGTAACCCAATCACTCAGTTTTACACAGGGCTGGGCAATATATCTGTCATATAGATATTGTGATATAGGACCCAGATTTTGGATATCCTAATATTGTGATATAGCACAAGTGTCTTTTCCTTGTTTTAAAGGCTGCATTAGAGTAAAGGGGTCCCATATTGTGAATTCATGAGACTGTAGTTGCTGTTCTATTATTTGCTTGCACCGTCTTATCATATCCACACTGCTAATGATTGTTTATCAAAAATAGCACTGTGTAAAAATTGAGTGAAAGCACTTATAGACTGTTTTCACAGCTGTCATTTTGACATGAAATGGCAGGGTAAATACAGGTGTTATTAATAATTATTCTGTTCCATTTAGGTCTAGCAGAGCTAGAGTACTGGTGTTTTGCATTCTGGTTGATTGGAAAGACTCTTAATTATTGTCATTAGCAACACCTGCATTTACCCTGCTATTTCATGTCTAGATGGCTGCTGTGAGAAGGGTCTAGACTGTATCGCCCAGCCCTAGCTTTACGATACACATACAGTGGTGGAAAAAAGTTTTCGGACACCCTTCAAATTTTACACAATCTCACAATCTCAAATGTTATCATGAAATATTTGTGGAAAAATCTTTTTTGTGTTTCAAAAGGTGTGGCTGCATGAGACAGATACAAACAAAGACAAATTATATTTTTTTGTTTATTGTTTACAACAAAAACTAACAAAACTAAATTCTTGACAGTTGAGTCTTTATCTTCCTGTGTTAGGTTCCTTGTTTTAGCCATTTTTGTGTTTGAAGAACTTGCAAATGTGCTGGCTTTATATAGACACAAAGCTTGGCAACAAAAATTGTGTCTTTTAATAAAAAGAACGACCTTCATCACTGGTACCAAAATGACCCAATACTCCAAATTTCTTATGTATTTTTTATGGAACCAATCAATTTTAAGTTTTTAATAGCTTTTTTAGGATTTGTTTAGTACTTTGGCTGTGACTGTACTAAAAGAAATTGCACTTGAAGACCTAAGAGTGATTTGATAATGCAATATTTCACAAATGCATGGGGTGTCCGAAAACTTTT
This sequence comes from Myripristis murdjan, assembly GCF_902150065.1. Taxonomy (NCBI): domain Eukaryota; kingdom Metazoa; phylum Chordata; class Actinopteri; order Holocentriformes; family Holocentridae; genus Myripristis; species Myripristis murdjan. The sequence continues at coordinate 33,369,879 of NC_043986.1, read as the reverse complement.
TTCCACCACTGTATGTTAATGTGTGTACTTTTATTTCACATTCCTTTGAGTTGTGACTACCTTGTTTGGATTAAAACTCTTTTTATCTCTAATTTCCTTCATTTCAGATCAAGCCTTGGTCGGAGCTGTCGTGCCTGGTGAAGCTCTACTTCTGCTTCAGCATGGCGTCCCTGTCTGCAATGCTTGCCCTCACTGTGTTCAGCATCTACAAGCAGACCATGGCCACGTACGCCTATGAGGATGACGTCACTGTGTCTCTCGTCCAGCTGGTTGGGATCTGTAAGTGGTGGGGCTTTGCTTTCCGTGCTGCGCCCCTTCGCCAGCCTACCACAGCAATGCCAGAAAAACAGAAGTGCTCCTGAAGTAATCATGTGGTGAAAACTGTGGAGGAGATGAACGCAATACTTATTGCAGCTATTTCCTCATTTGCTGTGTTTAGAGATGACTGTAGTTCTTCAATTTTTTAAAAATTAACAACCCCAAATAGTCATCTTTTCAGAGCTGCGGACCACATTTTCTAAGATTTAGTCCCAGGGATCTGTACGGGATGACTTTGGTTATTCCTTAGATAGTTCTGAGTTTTAGAAGTGCCTACACTGTATATAAGGAGAGAACAGTGTTGAGAGTGAAAAGGACGTTTACAGTGGTCATTCTTATTCCTTATAAGAGTTGGGAATCTTTAGCTTAATGGAGTTTCAATTTGATTCATGATTCATAAGTTGGCTCTTTGATTTGAGAACTACTTTTGGGAACCACAATATGAGTATTTGATTTAGTTCAGTACTTTTAGCCAGAAACATGCAACAGTGACAATTGTTTGTTTCTGAAGTGTGCAAAAAAAAAAAACAAACAAAACAAAAAAAAAACAAAACAAAAGAGCAAATCACTCTTTATTTCTCCTGACCCCACATGGAGAACCACTATTGAACAAGCATATAAAAAGTAACCTCCCCCTGCAGTCTCAGTTTCACCCATGTTTATGAAGGAAATTAATTGTCAGCATGGAGTGTATACTTTTTTTTTTTTTTTTTTTTTTCATATTTCCAAGACTCTGGAAAGACATAATTAGTGTGAACACCAAAACATCACTTAGCAAAAGCAAAAGAGAAATCTAGCTTGGGTGTAATATATGGTATATGACTTTAATATGAGTATGCAGTGTTTAGTGTTTTGTGTAGCACTGTTTCATCTTGTCCGCTGCAGTGTTCTGTGTCTACTACATCATCCGAGGCGTCCTGCAGGAGAACCGTCAGGAGCTGGTGGCGTTTGTACTGAGTGTGTTGGTGGTCATGGTGCGATCGGTGGTCAACTTCTCAGTGCTGCCGTCCCAGGACAAGCAGGAGCTGCTGGTAGGAAGCCCTCTGCTGGAAGCTTTGAGCTGTTACACCCTGCTCGCACAAACTGAAATAGTTCCTTTGATGACACTGTAGAATGTACAGCTTAAAACTTAACTGCCTTCCCCTCACAAGGTGTAAAGTCTGACATAAAATAGATGTAAAAATATTGATTTTAGCACACTAACCATAAAGCAAATATGTAGTTTGTGATAAGGTATATGATATAACAAAACCCTCAAAGTAAGCATATCATATTTGACCTTCTCCTTGCAAAAATAATCTCATATAAAATCATTAACAAAACAGGTAAAAAAAAAAAAACATTAACAGCAATGTTAACCATGTTTTTACAAAATATTTGATAAATGTTAATCTTATGTATAGCTTCTCATTAGTCTGTGCATAGTACACAAAGTTATTTAAAGGCTCTAAATGCAAACTGTTATTAAATGTGTCACATAATGATTTACATCCCTCCTTTTTCCCGTTATGATTTACATCATAACGAAAAATGTGTACTTGTCACGTGCTTTAAAGGGTTAAATGGAAAAACTCTGTAGCTTATCAGAGTATGTCCAGGGTTGACTTCCATTCTACATGACACATTCTCTTTGGAATCATCTACTTTGATTTCTGCTTTTGTCCCATAGCTGTCACGGTTCAGGCCTAAGTTATTATTCAAGTCATGGCTCCTGTGTTTAAAATGTTTTTAATCATAATATAATATAACATAATGTAACGTCTAAAATACTGGCTGATACATGTTGGCTGGGCCAGTTGGGCGAGCAAGACTGGTCAGCTGACCAAAGACGTTGGCTGTGTGTTGACTGCCATTGGTCCGCTGCATGTTGGACCTTCCCTATAGGCTGTTGCTCTTTCAAAATGAATCGCTCATTCCACATTTATTAGTCACACACAGGCAGAGAACTGGTGCTGAGAAATACACAATACTGAGATGTGAACAGCCAAGCTCCCTCTCCAGGTGACAACAGTGTCACCTGTCGTGGTGTGTCTGTGGCAACAGTAATGCTAATAATAATAATAATAATAATAATAATATTGTTACCACAGTGGTGTGTGTGTCCTTTCTCAGGGAGGAAGGGGACGAGATTAGATAAATAAATGTTACCATCAGAACAGAGAAGTAGGCCCAGCACCATAGCAGCATAACTGTATCATCAACATCATGTTCAACATCACGGTGAGAACACATCAGTGCTGTCTGACTGTATAAATAATCAGGGTTTGAAATAGGGCTGCAACTAACGATTATTTTAATAATCGATTAATCTGTTGATTATTTTTTCGATTCATCAATTAATTGGGAAAAAAATTCCACCCCTTCTTTAAAAAACAGAACATTATTTTAAGTTGACGGTACAGAAAGATGCTCAGACAATATTGCATGAATGTCCCTGAGCTGTTTAACTTATATTAAATTATAAATAATAAATAAAAAAAGAAGAAGAAATAAATCCATCCAAACATCCATCGTCCAAACCGCTTATCCTCACAAGGGTCGCGGGGGGATGCTGGAGCCTACCCCAGCACTCATTGGGCGGAAGGCAGAGAAACACCCTGGAGAGGTCGAAGAAATAAATGTTAAATTTAAATTTATTGGAGACTGACTATATTATTCTTAATGATTTCACACACCACTTTGAAAAAAAAATACAGCAATGTGTCTGTGAAGCTACACATCCCTGAGGGGGATACAACTCATAACATCCGAAATATAATTTTTAAAAGATATTTTTAAAACTATTTGTGGAAATGTTTAGGTGCAAATTAGATGACTTAACACCAAAGTTCCACTGTTAAAGTGATATTTACAGTATGAATTGCGGTTTAAAATAATTTGGTAGTGACCAGTTTTATTTTTTCCACTATAAGGCTTCCATACATTCTGTGTGCTAGCTGCCTCCTGCTCTCATCTCCTCCTGCTGACTGTCAGAGCCTCTCAGCAGGCTGAAGCTGCCAGTTCACAAACTATATGAGGGAGCCCACTACAACAACGTTAATGATCCACACGGTGACATTATGTTATTGATGTGACGTGCAAATGAGCGATAGAAAAAAAAACAATCGTCTTTTTGGTGCGGGTGTGCGCGCGTGTCCGTGCACTCCATGCCTCCCCCGCCGTTAATGCTGCACTCTACTTTCATCTTCAAGTTCTCCCACACTTACAGGATTTGAGTCAAACCTTTTCCTCCACCTCTGCCATGACAGCGGCTCATCTCAGCTCCGTCTGTAGGTGAAGGAAACTGCTCCGCGACACGGCGAGTGACACGTTAATCACATGACACAACGAATCGATAACAAAATTCGTTGCCAACACTTTTAATAATCAATTTTTATCGACTTTATCGATTCATTGTTGCAGCCCTAGTTTGAAATCTGCTGTCCAGTACAGCGGCTGTGCGCAGAACTTAAGTTATACAGCTGCTTTTTAAGGTAAACTCAGTCCAGGCCCAGCTCGATACTAGGTTTTGACCTAGTCTTTTTTAGTCTTAGATAATGGACACAATGACAGTTTCAATTTTCACAGTTCCATGTTTATAACTTACTGCTCTTTGAGGAAGGAGACAGAAAGGGAGAGAGAGGAGTAGCTTTGCTGAGAGTTGGTCAGATAAAATTGCATAATGCATATTTAAAGCAAACCTTTGTTAACTGAATCATTTGCAGAGCTGCATGTGAAAATCTGCATTTTCCCAACCTTTATTGGACTGTATAATTGCACAGTTGAAGTTAAAACATGGACAAATTGGAGCTGTAAGGGTTTTACATATCAGCTGTGATCTGTTTGTGTTCCAGGTGCGTTTTGTGTGCATTTTGTGTTTGGGCGTGGTCCACATCTTCTGCACCACACTGCTCATTCAGAGGCCCAACATGATGGCTTTCCGGGTCGGGGGGGCCTTGGAGAGCCTCCAGGAGCAGTACGTCCTGCTCAACCTGTGCTTCTCTATGGTGACCTTTGACCTGCAGGCTCAGGTAAGACTGTGTTCCCAAAAACACTCAATAAAGTGCAAAAATTAGCAATAAAATATGGTGCTGTGATGAATAGTTATTGCATAAAAATACTGTGAAGTGGGACAGAATGTGTCATAAAGCGAGGCTTCCAGGGAGCATTGAGCAAGGAAGCACAAATGCATTTTTTTTCTTTGTCTTCACCATACCAGTGATTCTGCATGTGTAGCATAATATCTGCAAAATTTGTATAATTTCTGCTAATGTTTTCCCAAAGCAAGCAGTAGTATTTTAGAACTTTTTCCTCCCTTTCCTCCAGCCATTGGTTCCATTCTTTCCAATATGATAGAGAGACTTCAGACTTTCTTCTTGTTTTGATGACTTGAAATTGGACCGAATGAAACAGAAAGTAGTCAATTGGCCAAACATTGAAAATTGCTGGTATGGTCCTTTTTAAAAGCAAATTTTCCCTGTTTGTTCCTGGTGATTTAAAAAAAAAAAAAGTTTTCATCATCAGCTTTTTTTATCCTCCTTATAATTCCTAGCAAGGTATCCTTTATCACCTGAGGATATAGATGTGTGACTGTTTGGGAATGTAAATCAGTTAAATTGCAAGCTCCCCAATGATTTGCTTTGATCTGGCTTCATTAGTTCTGCATCTGGTCTTTTTGGGTTTTTTCCCCAGTTGTGTCTGTGTATCCTGATCATGACATCGGGTTCGACCATGCCCACCTCCAACTACATCATCCTGGGCCTCGGAGTCTTCTGGGCCTGCCTGACCGCTGGTGTTGGGGCCGTTGCAGTGAGTGGTCCCTTCTCCGTCCACTTTGAGTGTTTGTGAGAGAGAATATGATCAAACTTGAAGCATCGCTGTGGGGAAATTTGGCTGTTGAAGCAGCTGAAGATAACAGGATAAATATTATAGCGGATTATTTCCAACACCAGACCATATTAAGCAGAAACAAAGTATTAGTTGAGGGGTGGAGTATTTATGCCAATACTCTAAGCAGCTACCAGTCGGACTTGCCTGATGCTTTTGCCTGTACTATGTTCATTTTATTTATTTTATTTTTTCAGGTTTTAAAGGAAGCCAAGACCTTGGTATTGGTCTTTGTCCTGCAGAACATTCCCGAAGTGGCCTTTTTTGTTTATCTCATGTACAGGGTGAGCTGTAATTTCATCCTAGTTTTAGATGGAATTGAACCATTCTTGATTAGTGAAGTACTGGTACCATTTTTTTCCTGTATGAATACACAGTGCTACATTAAATAGTAATGATAAAGGCTGGAAAAATATGTTTTGCACCAAAGCACATTGTTAATATAAGAATATCTGAACTGCTTCATCTAATGTACAAGCAAGTGTTTGGCAGCGTCAGTGTATAGCATTTTGTCCTTTAATAACACTGCACATTTGACAAGGGATTACTGGAGGAGAACTGGAGTTTCCTGTGATTGCAGATCATTGTAAAATGGGGCCAGGATAAGACGTACACCTTGGAGGCAGCTGCCGTCACTGGGGCTTTGATTTCAGTGGTGATTAAAGTGGTTTTATTCTGGGCCCTCCTCAGACTCGTCCACAACTTTGGCCAAGGCCTGAGGGAGAGAAGTGAGTATCCTCTTCTGTAGTCCCTCGTTTAACACCCACACTACGCATAGTGGATGGGTCCTATTTGGATGCGGTTGGTTGGGGGTCACGTGAGGTTGTTTGCTGTTGATTTTTTTTTGGTCTTTATTGCCACCAGGTCAAAGCTACACTGGAAGTTCAGGATATGATATCATGGGTCATATCAGAACAGCATGTGATGTAAATTTAGCATCTAAGTGCATTTCCATTTTTTTTCCCTTCAGGTGTTTTTTCTAGTTCCTTAAAGGACCACACCAGTGATTTTGAATGTTTGGCCCATTTATTACAATTTCCTACATTTTACATTGCAACAAACCATTTTGCAAATCACGTGGTTGTCCTAAAGTTTTCACAACATATATTCAATTTTTTTTGTTGAAACAGCAACGTAATGTTCAGGCACTGTGGATAACTTCACCCAATTTCATGTCATCAAAACACAACAGTGCTGCTGCTTTTAGGAAAACTAAAGTGGCTGACTTTATTTAGTGATGGAGTACTGGTGTGAAGAAAGTTTGAAGTTCATTTTCATATCATAGTGGAATGAATGGAAACCAATGGCTGGATAAAAAGGAGGGAAATGATAGAGTTCTAAAATATGACTGCTTGCTTTGGAAAAAAGATTAGCAAAAACAATAAGCACACATTTTGCAGATGTTATGCTAAACATGCAAAATCACTGGTACAGCCAGCATAATCAAGACAGTCAAAAAAAAATTCAAGAGCCCTTTTGACAGTTTTCAAGTGTCCTTCACAAGTTGCCTGTTTGGACTAGACACTGTCATGATCACATCCCTGATGAAACCTCTGACTTGTCCTGACCTTCACTTTGCTTGTGTTGGCGAGGAGGCCGGCAGAATCCCAGAATGTCCCTGCTAAACTTAACTCTTCCCTCAACAGTGTTTGCAGCCAGCAAGCGATAGAAGACCCGCTGGTGCTGGAGGAAAGATGCAGGACCCAGACATTTCGAAGAGCTCTCCTGCACCTATCTGATTTTATTCTTGGTGATCTGTTTGCAAGTGTTGAAAGCTCCGTTCATTTCATGAGTGTGCTCTAATATGCTCAACAAGTTCACTGTATTTGACTTATTTTAAATTCAGCTTCATTGTGCCTACCTACTTAATGTGTAAGATGCCAAGAAGCAAGAAGACTGTGTAAACAGTTTTTGTCATGAAAACACAATGACTTTGTCGCTGCGTTTTTACATTTTTACTGTGATGTTCATTGTAATCAATTCCTAATTGTTCAAAGTGCTCCAGGTTTGGAAACCAAAGAATTTTTAAAGTGGCAAACACCAGCTATTTTAAAAGGAGCTCTTCATTGTAAAAGATGTTTTATTTGTAAGCTGCAGTTTTCTTGATTTGATTTTTAAGCAACACTGGAATAGCATTTATCAGTACAATCATTAATTTAAAATGTTAAGCCTCACTTTTCAAAATAACTTTTACATGTTACTAAACCTTCTGCTGCACTTTAATACCTGTGTGACAACTTGATGTTTACATGTAGGTTCTTAATAAAAGGTCAGAAAGAAAAGGATTAGTAATTGTGGTTGCTAATTAAGGTGAAGGTAAGGGGAAATGAGTGCCTCAGCTGGTGGGTAGAGAGGTTCAACACTCTCCTCAACTCAAGTTGGATGGTGTGCATCGGATTTCCATGTTTAAAGCCTCTTTGTGATAGGTTCAGATGTAAGCATGCTGATTTAAAAAAAAAAAAAAAATACACATTTCCTGGTTAAAGGTTCTCTTGGTTTATTAAAGTGCTCTGGAAAAAATAGCAATTCATTTCAGAAACATTTACAAACTTACCATTACAAAAGTCAAAGTTAAAGGCTCTTAGATACAGGTGTTAATAAATGTGAAAAGCACTTGATGAGAAGACAATTTCCAACAGAAAAATCTTCTACTCAGTGGGCTGATGTACTGTTGGTACTATTAGAGAAGCTGTTTCTTCATAATTTCGGTGTAAAACACATTAAATTGTCTTGATAAGACTGTAAGGCCCAAACTGCCTGAAGACGAAAGTTGAGCCCTCTCGGACACCTACAGTGTCCGACTGCAGTACAACTGAAGTTTAGTTGGCCTCATACATCTGAACTGAGCAGTCAGCTCAACAAACAACATAGTGGTCAACATTTGCAACAATGTTGCAATATACTATTAACTACTCATTTGTTTTGATGAATGATTAAAAACATTTAATCTGCAAATTGCACTCAAATTATTTTGGAATGCATTTTGAATAAGCTTTGGCTCTAAATTCCAGTGTACAAGTATTTCACTCATCTGTCAGATTACAAAACTTCTACTGTTGGGCCTGAAAATATAAATTCACCTTTAAATTACCTTTGAGTCTGAAATTCCAAAAGCTTAATTGCTAAAACAGGTAACCCTTCATCAACAAAAATACTATTTGAATAGGTAGTGATATCAAAAGTACCAAATAGATTTATTTTCAGCAATGACACATTGTAAACTGGTTAATAAACATATAGACTTTTCAAAATACATCTCATACATACATATCCAAAGTTAAAGGAATGATTGCCTTTTATAGTTCAGTTGGTCCTCTAGAATGCTTACATTAGTTGACACAACTGCAAATCTTTTCAGATGAACAGCTGACTACTTTGTTGGCCAATTCATAATGTACATATAACCAATAAATTTTTTTTTTTTAAATATTTATATATTTAAGGTAGACCACAACAAAGACTCAGACTTTGAGCAAGCCGATTGAACACATATGCCAAAATCTGCAATCGCTCAACAGTGACAAAAAAGCCCTCTAGACTTTACAGGACGACACTGCATAAAAGTCAAACACGTGTCAAAAAAATCTACATGGAGTTCAACTATGGCTTTGAGGACCATCAAAACAAAGAAAAATAATGCTGAGAACTTAAAGCAGTGGTCTCATTACCTGGAATGCAACTGTATTAGCTAGCATTTTTGACGCGAAAAACACTGCATTCACTACATAGTGACTGCCGAACAGATATGCAACAAACTACATCATTTCAGTTCTAACAAATGGCCTGTCCTGAAAGATGGCAAAGAAAGTAGTAAACTGTTGGTTATGGTGAAATCTGCACAGATGTGCACAGGGATATGATCAAGAAATAAGATTATGTAAACCTTGGAAAATATTTACATACAATATACCAGTGTTTAAGGCACAGTCCATACAATTGGGCCACTACTCTTCCTGAAGATCAATCTATCTACAAGGAACAGTAAAAACGACAACAGGTTTCACTGATTACAATACATTAGTTCCTCCTTTCCTGATTTGAAAAGGATCTTGATAGTTAACACGTTTAAAAAAAAAAAAAAAATTATAGAAATGCGCAACTGTTAAGCCTTCATCTCTATTCACAAAACTAGGTTTTCTAGTTTTAAAAAGTAGTAGTGTGTCCCTGACAGCCATTGATCTCCAAATAAAAGATTACAAAGTGCTAGAACGAACCTGATAACACCAACCTAACGTTGCAATAACTGCCATCCACAGCTGACCTTCCAGGTTTTTAGCCCAAGACCATCCTGAACTCTGTGCTTTCTTTTGATAGAGAACTGTGCAAAACACATTCTGACCACAAAAGGCTAGTTTTTGCTGCCTTTTTCATTCAATATATTCATAAAGTGAAAACGCTAATCACAGATGATCTTGGATGGAATGGAACTTCTTGTCTTGCCCTGATGTGTGCATGAAGATAACACCATGTCAAACTCCATTCAAAAATCTGGCAGTGTTGGGGTGTCATTTTGTAGAGTGTGGGCCATGTACCATTAGCACTAAAAATGCCTTCAAGGGCTCATCAGAAACATTGTATTCACAAGTTCACAAGCACATGAATACCACTTTGAACTCATAATCCCAAGATGGAAACTAGGAAAAATCAATGCTGCCCGAGTTCCCAAGTTGTGATTTGCAAAGGGCTGTAAGGGCAATGCTTCTGATCAAAGCACATGAACACTTGTCAAGTCGTGCGCCAGAGTTCTGACATCGGATATACAAGCTGCAGTCACTGCACTCAGAGCCCAGGTTTGGGTTTGAGTTCAGGTCCAGGTCCAGGTCCAGGTCCATGTCTGTGTCATGTCATCCACTCTCTCCGCCCTGTCCCTCTAATGAAGAAGATATGCCTAAAAAATTAGCTTTAACAAACTTGGTACTGTTTGTGGTCTTGCTTATCACCAAAGCACTAGAACTTTTACTGTTAGTTTGCTTGCTATTCCAAGATGTTGTTCCACAAAAAAACAAAAAAAACTTGTTACCAGAATGTAATGGAGATCCTAATGGTTAATATAATGCCTTAGGTAATATCCTACCAGATACGTTGGTGCCGATAAGGAAGTCAGCATTAACCAGCCTGATTTTCAAATGGAGTCTGGACAGATGTGCTCTCCAAACAAGACAAAGCGGCACAGATAGGGTTGCACTTAAACTAAGACTTTAGATGTCCTGGGGGTATTGAAGAAGTCCTCTACTGAGTCGAGTTGGCCTCAGAAGTCGTCCTCCTCTGAACTGAGGTAGTTCTGCTTTTTCCTCACGTTCCAGTGTAAACACTGGGCCAGGCTCTCAAACCAGTCGTTGACCGGGTCCCGGAAACAGATAGAGGGAACGGGGAAGCAGGAAGTAGTGATGGTAATACTGGAACAGGGAAGGAAAAAGAACAAGTGTCACAAAGGTTTAAGAAGGCAAGAGTCCAGGTATTCACAATTTCACAAGAAACAAGATGTTGACATAAGATATGGTCACACAACTTCCTTTAAAAGACAATACTGGCTGTTTGTTGAGCTATACTCCCAAAAAGTCATTATGACAGGTTGGTCTTTTAAAGAATCAGGAAGGTAATTCTCTTTGGATAAGTTACTTAATAGAACAAAGTGTTTGGGGCACACGGGACACTCTTGGCTCATGTTCATTAGGTAGGTTGATAGGGTTACGTAACAAAGCCTGTAAGTGTTGAGGCAGCTGGTGGGCGGGTTAAACGTATTCTCCATTGTCTGTTGGTTTGTTTTGCTCTCTTGCTTTGCTTGTGCGTTCTTTTGTGTGTTTGTGTCAGGTAGACTGACCTGTCTCCGTGGCAGATCTCTTGTCTCCTCCTTCCATCGAATGAAACCCACGCTGTGTTTCTGGCATCACGTGACAGCATTATCTGAGAAACAAGAAGCCAAGAATGTGGTGACTCCACGGATGATAAGAGGTCTTTGGGTATACACACAAAAAGCAAACAAGTTTTTTTCCCCCCTTTTTATGTAGATCAACTATGACTTCCTCATTCTTAAAGAGAGGGGTTAGACTATTATGTTAAGCCAATATGACCTCTTATTTAGAACTGGATATCTGCAAGTCGTTGTCCTGCACCTCTGATATGATGTAGGCTCCTTTTTTTTTTTTTTTTTTTTTTTTTTTTTACTAGAGGAATCTGTAAAACACAGACTGAAACCTCACCTTGCCTAACAGCAGGAAAGCCAATGAATTTTGGGGATCTACAACTAGGCCAAAATCTAACAATACTGAGTCATGCAGAAACTGGCTGGAAGAGACATGGACATAGACAGACGTTCAATGCGCAACACTGCAGACTGCTGACTGCAGTTCAACACTGCAGTCAGCTGATAGCTACTTGGTCTTTCCACTTCGTAGAATTTCATTCACCTTCAGACCTTTTTCCACTCTAATAAAAGGAAAATTCTGCACCTAACTCTTCCAAAAATAATAACACTAATAGCAATACTAGTAATAATGACAGTTATAGGTCTGATTGTAGCAGGACTGAGTAATAATAATAATTGGAGTAGTAATAATATGACTAAAGACAACTAAAATACATATTGTAGAAATGGGTGTTGATCAGGATCAAAGGTCTGTTTAAAAAGTTCACACTTGTGCTGTAGAATCTAATTCTCTGGCATCCAGTCGTGTGCTCAGCACTTCCTTAACACACACTTGATTTGATTTTTGCTCAATTATTGCTAGAGTCCTTGTGAGTCCTTGTTTTCGGAGTAAGAGTTCACCATAAAGACTTGCGAGTAAAGCTTTCTTCATTGGGGACTGATGGCAGCACACAGTATCTGATACAAAACTTATGCATTATGGGTGAAGTATTCCTTTAAGAGGTGCAGTAGTGCCAACTGCAAGTGAGATAGGACTTGAGAATGTAAACATGATATGCCGTGAAGTCTAATGTCATTCAAAATATAAAACTGCATGGCAAAACACCCAGTTTAAGTACCTTGAGCTCCACCCCGGCAGGCACCACGATGGGTCTGAAGGAGAGCGAATGGGGGCAGATGGGTGTAATCATGATGGCTGGGACGTTGGGGTGGATCATGGAAGCACCTGCCGCTACCGCATATGCTGTACTGCCTGTAGGTGTAGATACTATCACACCTGATAACACACACGCATACACAAAGAGTGAATATATACTGTGCAATGCCACAAATGTCAAGAGACAACCATAACACAGCAACCCTTTAAAATCCTACTTTTCAGCTTAAGTTGCAAAGTGCGATTTTTTTTTTTTTTTTTTTTTTTTTTTTTTTTGTGGACAAGAATCATCTGTGTTTTTGAAATATTTTGTTGCATCTCAGATTGCAGTTCTTCCCCTCGAACTGGAGCATTTTTGAACAAATGTCCTCCTCTCTAAAACCAGTGTAAGACCTGGACACTTAACAGGTGAAGACCAGATGGATGCATCCAAGACTAAACTTTACCTTATCAGCAGCTTGCTTTGTCTGGGCTGCCAGTCAACTCTGTGTGCTCCTGTTACCACAAAATCTTTAAGTGATGGGTTGTAACGGCTGACAGGCTGTCAACAGACTGCTGCAAAGTATTTCAATGGCTCTCATTTTCTTTCAGCTGTTAAAAAGGGAGTGGAACTGCTTCAAATTAAATCACTCTCGAGGACGCCCAGGTGGCTCACCATATAGAGTGCATACCATGTAAATCTAAGGCTAAGCTGCGGCAGCCTGTGTTGGAACCAGACCCATTGCTGGTAAGGTTAATTATTATTCATTTGCATCTGGAGAACATCTAGGCAGTAATACATAGAAAATTAGTGGGACAAGCAGTTGTCTCATTTGATTTCATACTTAGCCTTTCAAATCACTAACCATCATTTCAACATCATTAACCATCTCAAAAATCTGCACTAAACAAATGAAAAACTGTCAACATAGGTGTGTCTGGAATTAGCCAGTGTTCTATTAGATACTTTACTGTTTCACACAGGGCAAACTGGAAACAGTGACAGCTGAACAGAAAGACAAGCAAGCTGCCTGCTCACCATCTCCCTGCACTGTGGTAATGAGGTGTCCGTCCAGGAAGAGGTCGACATTGGAGAGGTAGGAGGAGGGTCCCCTGTCCACTACCACCTCATTCAGCACCTGGAAAACAGGGAGGACGTATTGATTTCTATATTGATTATTGCAATTTCCAGATTGTAAGAGGTTACAGGGCTACACTTTGCAAGCTTTTTCATTTGAGGAACATCAGGAACCGTCAGAATTGCCAAAATTATTGTTATTATTCTGATGTCTGTACAGTCAAAGGTGGGAAATGTTCTACACTTTTGTTTCAGATTTGTTTCCCCCATGTAAAGCTGCACTTGGGCTGCAGTCCTGACTTCATTCTGATGGCCCTGGTTCCAAAACTAAAACAACTACGCTGTAACTGCAAGCACAGTCTCTAGGTTTAGAAACCAATGGGTGACATCAATGCTTGCTTTTAACACTATCATTTACAGCCCATGAATGGGGAGTTGAAAGATAAAAAAAAACCCAAACAAAACAAAAAAGTTGAATTCTGTAAAAACAGAAAAAAATGGACCTATCCAAATGTAACACAACCACCAATTTCAGCACTAGTGCCTGTTAAACAGAATGAAAGCAAACAATTTAAAGAAGAAATTACAGCATTATAAGGCTGTGCAAAATAATGGCTACATAATATAACAAAAAGGAATGAAAACCAGCCTATGCAATATCTAAATACCAACATAAAATATCTGATGAGATAAAATTATGAAGATATACGCAAAATACAACAAATTGGTCCAATAATGGTATAGAACATACATAAAGGATGTGAGTTTACATTAATAATGTCACAGGCAAACGAGCCATGACTAGCACAGCTGGAGGCCAGGTTAACAGGTTGAGCATGAACCTGCTTTTGACCAAACAAGTTAACCTCCTGCATATCGACTGCAGAATGGCAACTGCGGTGTCAGACTGCATGCCACACTGCACAGACTTGATGACAGTGTTTGTCCAAGTGGTTCTTTAATGGCAGGTTCAAAGCCCACAGGCAACTCACTGAAGAAAACCAGGTCATCCTGATTACACAATTTTGTCAGCCTGTTTTGTAGACAAAACAGCTTGCTTAGCTTGTTGGTGAAAATTCTTGACTCATTTTTGTGCTTTGACATAGGCCATTAACAGAACAGATGTGTAATATTGTGCTGTGACTGACGTCAGTGAGTTTTTTATTTCCTGCAGTCCAGTGCACTGTCAATGTTTCACAGTAGCTATAAACAGGGTATCAGCAAGTGTGACAAAGGCAAATGTAAGACTATTTTGAAATTACAACAACTTTTCATAACAGTGAATGCCAACTGATACCATCTAATGTTCCATCTATATCTACTCTGTGAAAGCTGTCACCTTTGACATTTTTAGAGAAAGCCCAGATAGCTTTGCAGGCTTTGGTAGATGTAACCATATACTGATTACAATTAAAATCCAATAAATGAAAAATATATACTAACTCAATGAGAAAGAGGCAAAGAAACAGAATTTGATCATCAGAAACTGGAAGACACTATTTCCCAAGGCCTGTGCTTGGGTGGTGAGCTCCGTAGCTGCACAATTTGTTTGAGAGGTCAGAGAGACAAGACAACCCAACAACAATGGCGCCCAAAATGTGTGCTGTTTGTGGATGTAAGTTGTGAATATAAACCCTTACCCTCCACTTCCCTGTAGTTCCTTAGACATGTCATAATTCTGCTGTGCTAACCAGTGAAGACCTGACCAAATAAGCCCATAGACCCAATAATAACAGATTGATGTCGATGACTGCAGACACCATGGTTGGCTGCGTTTTGCTGTCAGCTCAAGCTAGATGTGATGTCACAGTCATAAAAATGCAAATACCATTCTGGGTGAAAAAAGAAGCCACAAGAAAACTCGAGTGAAAAAGAAATCAAGAAAAGCGTGAGCTGTCATTTGCTGCACAGAAAATGACCCATTTTATGCTTACGGACGCCACAACAGTGATTTGCTTATGAGAATTAGATGAAAGTAGAGAAAATATAAGGAGCAGTAGTCTAGATGAATGTCTTTATTACTGCAATATGCTGGGCCAGTGCCTAAAATGACAACTGCTATAAACAGAGATAGTTTTAAGGTGCAGAAATTACCTGGTACTGCATGGCTTTACGGCTACCTTCGCTGTCTCCATTGGTCATGATGATGCCCTTTTCATCCACCCTGGCTTTCTTCTCCCTGTTCTCTTTCAGCACCCGCACTCTCAGGCGACTGCGCAATATGATGGCAGCATTACCTATACACACACACACACACACACACACACAGGTACAAAAAAATACTGCTTTTGTTGGACAATCAGGGCTGAGCTATGAGCTTGCAAGTAATCACTGACACCACGTGTATTATCATTTGGCACGGGTATATTCTCTTTCATCAGTGGTTATGGTGCCATTTCACACATTATAGATGTTTGATGAATAATAATCAGTAATGTGGATATGAAGACCAGAGCAGGTAGAGGAAAATAACAGAACAGCTATAACAGTATGGAAAATTGTATTCTTCACTATAATGTGACCTTTGAAAGCAGGAAAAGACAATACATCCAAAATCCCAGACGACATCTAATTGGACATAACCATATCCATATAATATCAATACATCACCTAGCCATGGCTAGGGAACATACCCTCAATGATTTGGGTGACCTGAGACTGGTAGGTGTCGAATTTGAAAGGTGTAAGGAAGCCCAGGGAGCCCAGGTGGAAGGCCATGACTGGTGGAACGCTCTCCTACATAAACACACAAATACGTCAATCAGAAGGTCATTATGTCATACCTGGAAATATTTTAACCAACACAGGCCATTTTTAAAGTGATGTCCAAAGTACAAACACTGCTGGAGTACCTGGAAGAGTGAAGACGCATACAATAATGTTCCATCTCCACCAAGACAGATGATGAAGTCTACACGATTGGAAATATCATCGAGATCTGTGGAAAAAAAAAAAACAAGACATTATCCCTTTCCTCAGATTCTAATGGCTTTTAAAATCATTTCACATACAATGTTTGAACAGTTCCCACTCTGTGTAGAATGTCAAACTGTTCTCCGTTTCGATTACTTCCACCCATTACCTGCCACTTATCTGGGATCATGGTGGTACAAGGCTGAGAACTAGTTACTGATATTCTAAATTGAGGCTTACAAAATTCCATGATATTCCATGAGTTGTTCCAAGAATTAATATATCCCTGACTTTCCCTGTCTTTAGCAGACTTTTATTCCATGACTTCAAAGAAATTCCCTGACCCATGGAAACCTCTTATATGATCACAATTAAATCAAGTAGCTGTTTTCATACCTTCTCTGAAAGTGCATAATTTCTTAATGATGACCCCAAAATTCTCATCGCCCGCGATGGCTGGGTCTTCTAGAAGTTTCCTTTCCACGTAAACAATCATGTTTTTCACCTAAAACAACATGCAAAGAAATAAGCAATAATGCAGCCACAAGGACATCCTAAATGTTTCACCATTAATGATTCCTATAATTTGATGTTAATAATAATTAATACTGAAAACAAGCTCATAGAGAAATACTGCTGCCTTAACTAACATAATCCATCATTTCAAACTACACAATATTTATGTCTGGAGATTCTCAGTCATCCAGGTCATGATACGCAAGTAAGGTTAAAAAAACAAGGTCATCTGGACTTGATAGCAGGTTTTTGAAAACCTACTATCAAGTCCAGTTGACCTTGTTTTTTAAACCTTACTTGCACAATTATTTAATTTACGTTACATGATTTTACCACTTAACTAATGAAGGCATTTAGGCAAAAGGAAACTTAAGGCAAAGTGGGACTTAAGGCAAAGTGGGAAATGAAATATCTCAATAATTTGACCAAATAGCTCAATATCAGTATTGTGACAGTATTGTAGGGATGTTTATTAGTGCTTTCACAAAATATTTACACAATGAGATTTTTGATTAATCATTAGTAATGCAGATATGATGACCCAAGAGGGGCAGAGGTTAATAACAGAACAGCTAGCACAGTCTGTGATGCAGCCTTTAAAACCAAGAAAAGACAGCGCTTATGTCATTTCACAATATTAAAAGACCAAAAACCCAGATGATATCTAGTCTTCAATAACACTATCGATATAATATGAAGATATTTTCACATTAATTACTAACTACTTTGGAAAGGATACTAAGTGCAATTTTATTGATTATTTGATTATGTTCAGCAGTTTTGCAATAAAACAAAAAGTCAAACCTTTCATCAATGGCAAATACATCAACAGATTTAGACTTCTGATAGGTATGAATAGTAGTAGGAAAAAATAAAATTGCACTGTTGTTGATCTATTTACACTAAATGTGTAGGCTAACAAGACAAACGTAAAATCATATTAGACCTGTCATGTTACAATGAGTCAATCCAGACGAGAGTTCCATAATTTTACATACATCAAGCAACAAAAAGCAAAAACTACCAAAAGAAAGTTAGTTAAGAAGGACCTTTACCTTACCTAAAGTGTTTCTTAGCTTAAAGCAGCATGCAGTGATTAACTGGTAAATACCTCAGTGAGGAATATGCAGAGCTCCTTGAAAGGCTGAAGCAGACTGGCATCTCGTATCTTCTTAACGACAAGGACACTTTTGGGAGGCTTGTTCCATGTCAGTCTCTGGCTGGCTGGGTCCTGAATGTGCCTGAGCAGCAAGACACAAACTTAACAGTCACCTCCAGAGGGCAAAACAAATGGAACAGTCTCAGAATTAGGACTGAATTAGAAAAGTATAGTGAGATCATAATACTGGATACGGCGCATTTAAAGGAAAACTCTACCCTTGAATACTCTTACACAGCTAAATAACTTCAGTGTGTCATGCATTCAAGGAGTTATTTTTTGGTAGGGCTGGGTGATATGGCCAAAAAATAAAATCTCTTATTTTCAAACTTTGCACAATTTTAACACTCTTTTCTCTAATTACTACTAGTAATTGATGGGAACCTCTGGGGATAGGATCAAGTGATTTGTGATTTGCGCATGTGTTTCTGGGTATTCAGGTTCTGTGCAGATGAGTGAAATGAGTGTTTGAGAGAGTGGTCAGCAGCTTTGTTTCTCCATGTTATATGTAGTCAAAATCTCGATTTTCATGATTCAGCTGTTTTTTGCCGCTCTGTCCAGTTTTGTGGCGAAGTAATTGACTTTTTAGCCGTACCCATTTCCCTCTGTTTGCCTTTTCTACTTCTGTTTTCCTTAGGGACTTCCTACATTTCCCAAAATGCCTTTTGACAAGACAGAAAATGTGTCTGAATTTGTTCCTTGAATTGTTTTGTCCTCATAAGGTAATATTACTGAGATATTATTTCTTCATGTGAGCAAGTGATAATTTGTGGAATCAAATTCTCCTGGATTTATTTCCACTTCTTTCATTATTTACAACAAAAATATGTGAATCTGTTTTAAGATTTCTCAGCTATCAGCCATGTCTGGAACCTCAGGTGCTTGCTGATGTAAGGCTGTCTGAGTGTTTATTATGAGCATGGCTGCTTAGTGCCCATCCAATTAGAAACACAGGCTTAAAGTCCAGCTCTATTAGCACATACTGCACATACTCAAACTCAAGGCAAACAAAACAGAAATACTGAGAAAGAATGTAGAATAGGAATGTCCCTTTGAAACAAGTGGCGGATGTGTTTCTTAAAAAAGACAAAAAAAAAAAAGGCATAATGGTCAAAGTGCGCAAAAAATAACCTCCTTAATTAACACATAGACGACTTTAATTTCTTTCTTTTCCACTGCTATTTTGGCCCCCAACCTCTGTTTTTCAATGTAATTGTGGCCCTTAGCCTGAAGAGCACCTGAAACTGTGGGCAGACATTTTGACAAAATTCAGCTCTTATACCCAGCCTGCTCAAGAAGGAACGAGAGGCATTGAAATGACCTGCACACAAATCGAAATCATACAAATGTCCAAGTGGTAGAACTGGAAACTGGAAATTGCCAGGAGCGTCTTTTCCAAGTCTACCATTACTTAAAAATTCCAACGTCTGTTGACTTCAGTTACAAAAAGCCCTAAGGCACATAATATGAAGCCCTTTGAGATCAGTTTCTTCCTGTCTGTATCTTTGATGGACACACTAATGTCCAAAGTGAAAAACAAATCTGGGCTACAATGAGGCCCTGAAGGTTCATCGAGGCATTACCAGCTTCCTCTGACTTACTATTAACAATACATTCATGAAGTACAATGTGGGGTCACCTACCATAGAGTATCATACCATATGTAAATTTAAATGTGAAGAATTAAGTCACCTCTTAGAATCTGTAAGAACAGACAACTTTATCAGTTACCACTGATTTTGCCCCTTAAACTGCAAGAATTAGCCCTCAAAAACAGTGCTGTTTGTAGCTACTGTACATTACAGTACCAGGAACAGATCATGTATTTCTCACACTGTGCATCTCTACATCCCATCATCCCCTCTGCTAAGACCCCTTAACTCACTCTCAGCACGCATAGTTCTTTATGCAAGTGATTATGCACGAGGTGTATTAAGGTCAACATATTGAATCATCTTATGGGATATAGGACCAGGAAAAGACATGAGTAGACTTCCACAGACAGTCGAGAAAACGCTGGTGGCTTACTTCATCATGTGATTTACCATTAACCAGACAGTGTTCAAGTACACATTAAAAGCTGGATTGGGTGCTGATGTCAGCATTTGGCTGGGGGCTGGATGGCTGAAGTCTCTTTGAGACTTTACCTCAAAAAGTAGGAACATGCGTCATTGGGAAACATTTACAACCATTTGTATTAAAAAGGAAAAACACATGATGAGAATTCATTCAAATAATAAATAGCATATTCCAAAGACCCCAAATTTTCTACACTCTATATAACTTGTAAACTGCCATGAATATAAATTTGGGCAAATGTGACCACAATAACATGTGATATAGAGCAGTTTTAAGTCCAGTTAAACCAAGCAGTATCATTCAGAGTATAGCAAAATGAGAATGAGGAGATGATTCCCAGTTTGCATCCATCTGAACTGGACACAAAGAGGGCTTATATTCAATATACTTTGTTGATAGCATTACACCACAGATATAAGACAACAACTCATGTGACTGCATCCATTCATTGAGTATAGGGATGGAAGGAGGACAGTCAAAGCTGCATTCACATCAAGTCAGTTTTCACATATATACATGCTATATATGGTCTTCTCGAGTTAATTTAAAAGGATATATAGAATTTTTGAGGGTTCCATTATATGTCGGCAAAGTTGCGTTCTCAATTATACATATACCTCCCCTCGCATTTGTGAAAAGCAAATAATGGATTATGCAGTTTACAGGTGCAATTACTTTCATAAAAAATGAAATACTTGGAATGTGGGAGTTCCAAGGAGTGTAACACGTGATGTCATCATGTTATTCCCCTAGGCAGAGTGCAGCAAGAGAGTTACAAGTTTCTGTTTTAACCAAATGCTACAGCAGCTGATGAATTCCTCCTCTCTGGCTTGTGTTTTGCAATACGTAAAATCACCTGCTGACATCTTTGGTATTAAAATGTTTTCTGGCAAATGATTTTTAACTCAAAAACTGAAACTGACTGAAGTGAAAAGGAACTGACCCCAGGTTAGACAAGTACACATATACTAAATATCACAACAGAAACAATGAAGGATCTCTAAAATGCAGGATACAGAGCAAAAATACATTTCTGTACTCCATTAGCATTAGAATGGGAGACAAGTCCTAATGTATTCACCAAACAGTCTCTGCTGATGTTGCTGCTGTTTTCATCACTTCAAAGCACCCTGACCTTCCCCATGACAACCCTGTCTGAATGACCAGGTGACCAGCTTTGTCCACACCACAGGGCAATGCCAACACAAAAAGCAGTCTGTGATAACATGTAAATGCTGTCCAACTCAAATGGGTTGTGCTATAGCAAAGCTATTGCTTCATGTGGCACAACTAAACCTTGATAGTCACCTGTTATACTTTTCAACTGGACAGTCTAACTTGAATTGGGTTTAGAACGATATCTGATGATATGTAGGAATGTTATTGGTCCTTTGCTAAATCTGGGATCTGCTGCAGTCAGCATTGCTTCAAATGTGACATTTTGACCAGATTATTCAGTATGTGGGAATATGATTTACTGTTAGCAGATTTAGTATTATTGTGAGTTTCAAAGGAAAGTTTTAGCCTCCCATGGTGGACTGTGTTTCCAAAGGTTTTCGAACAGTAACAAGAATTAAACTGAATACAAAACTGAATACAAGGGAATTGGCCTTGATCCAAAAAACTGTTAGCAATACTGGGCTTCAAAAATCTTATGTTGCTCAAATCCTAGCCTGAATGCTCAAAACAAACCCTACATGCACATCCTCTTCCCTTTTTCATCACAGCATTAACACTCACTAAAAAACACTTCTCTACTTTGTGTCCACAATTTTACAACATAGCTCTGACATGACATCAGTTTACTTAACGCTGTGATTACGACAATTAGCTCACTGCTGTGAAGCTCTCAGGATGTGTGGCTGGCAACATCATGCAGTCTGCCTGCGGATGCCAGTTCATACTTCACCCATCAAACATGCCTAGCATTGTGAGAAGACAAGTGTAGATGGGATCTCACCATTTCCACACTTTGTTGTCGTTAGGGTTCCCAGGGATGTCCTGCAGCACGCACTGGTTGAACTTCATGGCTCTCTGCATGTGACCCAGCTGGAGAACGGGGCTCTGTCGGGGTGGCTTACCTACCACTTCGGGTTACAGAGTGCTGATACAACAGCTCGTTGTAACGTTAATATCTTCCTCCAATGCTAAACATTCTGGAGAGTCTGAAGAGGCTGAGACAGCAACTCCCTGTGGTCAGCTCTGAGTTGTCCACCTACTGTCTGTGAGGCTGGTTTGTGGCTGAGAGTCTCTCCATGCGCTGTGGTTGACATCCAGGATGAGCACACGAGGCCCTCTAGCTGGAGTCACTGTGTCTACACTTGTCCTTGCTAGGTCTTAGTGCTAAATCTCCCTAGTGTGTTATGCTGCTCAATCAAAGCACTCACTCATCTTAAGGACAACTGTGTCTTGGTGCCGCCCACTTCACCCTGTAGACCTGCCCATTTCAGAGGAGGAGGAGGAGAAGGGGGAGGGGGGCCACGGTAGTACTGGATGGGTGTGTCCCTATGAGAGGGAACTGAACATTTGAATAGGCTGGCTCCAAAACTAGTCAAGCTACTGCACAGGCAGGTTTTACAGTCACTGATGTGTTTACCACAACACAATAGACTTCTTCCATTTAAGGACCTTTTGTTGTTGTTCCATCGATTCATTTGAATTTTTACCACAAGCAAGGGAATGCTGCGACATGTCAAATAGTGATAATGAAAGCACACATCTAAGTGAAAATTAATTAAAATATAAAGTGACTTAACTGACCTTAATTACAAATTTTTAAAAAGAAAAAAGATTAAATTACTTTAATTAAAAAAAAAACCAATAAAGTCTGCAAAACTAATAAAAAAAAAAAAACAGTACATAAAATATATAAATAAACAATAAAAAATGGAGAAAGGTGTTAAAAATGATTCAGTGATGGGAAACCCCGGTAGCTCACTGGTCTGACATCAGGCCATTTGCTGCATGACATCACCCCTCCCTCCCCTGCCTTTCCTGTCTCTCTCTACTGTGACTGTCAAGTACAGCAGAAATGCCAAAAAAAAAAAAAAAACATTAAAAAAAATTCAGTGATAATGTTTTATAAGCTTTGATTCCATTCTGCATCTTCATCTCAACAAGAGCATTGAAAAAAGTTCATCTTTATTAACAACATTTTAAAAAATACTAGGACTATTGTGAGAGATGCACCTTCTATGAATGAAGGAAATAACATGGCACAAAAATGGCCCATCCCTCAGGAGTTTTATGGCCCATTTACAGGAACAGGCACACTGTGGCCTGGCCTAGTGACTTTCTAGAAGAGGAAACCCACGCTGAACACTGTCAGTATGGATAGCTGTGTAAACTATATCACACTGTTTTACAAACTCTAGCCTACATAATACCATCAGGATAACATCATATGTAGAGAAATTGTCTGAGTTGCAAGCACAAACTGATTAGAGATTAGACTGATTGGGGATTACATCATCTGCTACACACAAATTCATATCTGGAATTAAAACTGAAACTCTGTGCTAAAATCATTTTAAAAAGGAGAGACTCCTGTTGTCCCACCACAATTCACTATATATGATAAATGTAAAAAGCTGTGCTAATCCCATCTTCAATTCACCAAAATATCACATTAATTAGTATAAATGTAGAAACACTTCTTCATCTGCAGTATTAATATGAAGTCTGTCTCTTAAAGTAGAAGTTCTTCTTATGTAGGTTCAAGAAAGTCAGCTCTCTAAGATGCTCCAGAATACCACAGTACAGTACCACAAGGTGTAGTATCCAAAGTGCTCAACTTGCAGCGACAGTGTCTGTGGATACTGACACTGAAATCACGTAGATACTGATTAATGAAACTGAATTTAAGATTAATTTAAAGGACCATACCAGTATTTTAGCCTATATATACACATTTTTTTTTTTTAGAATTGAATATTTACTCTATTTTCCTATTATTTTTCTTTTGTGATTCAAACATTAAGTGATAAACCTAAGTTTAAATTCTCTATTAAAACGGTTAACATTTGTGCCCAGGTTTAAAGGTCGTGGATGCTTTAATCTCATAAAACAATCTTTTTTTTCAAGGACTAATTTCGGAGATGTATTCTGTTCTGAGAGGAAAAGTCCATTCTTATGGAAATGATAAATCAAAAAAAAAAATAGCCATTCTAATATTTGTGTCTAGCTGTGTAGTCATATTCAAATTACAAATCATTGTATATCAAAGATTCTGTATTTAAAAATCTTATGACAGCACCAGTAGTCATCCCTACAATATCGGCACAATATCAAAATCAAGGCATTCAGAAATAACAAGTCGCGTCCTGTGTGATTTAGTAACAAGGAAATCCAGGTGATCTGAGTGCAGAATCACAATCTTCTCAACAACATGTGGACTTTGAAGAGACATTGCTGTAACTTGGGCCGATTCAGAAGAAAACAATCTTGTGATTTTGGGCTAAAATCAGCAGGATTTCCTTGTTCCTAAATCCCACTGAAAGTAGAATTTGATGAGGTGATGAGCTGCAGGCCTGATACATGGCGAGCAGCAGTGTGAGGCTGATCCAACCTCACACAGTCAAGCCATGTATAATAGTATAAGAAAGACTAGTTCAATTTTTCCAAGTTTTTTTCCTGCAGATTTGAGACTTTATAATCAGGGTTTTTCCTGCATATAAAATTACGAGGCAGCCGCCTCAGCCTAATTTCGTGCCGCCCCCGGCTCTCAAAACTCTGACGTCGGGAAAATTGTTATTTTCTGACAAGCGCCGTGGTAGATGGATGTCATTTTAACTGCAGTTGCAGAATTGCGCCGATGTGGTGGCGCTGTATCAACAAGAGTGCACTGGAAGTCGCTGCCAAAACTGCCAAAGAGGAAGAACAGAGCCGAGTATTTGCCCGCTCACGTGTGAATTAAAGGATCTTGTCAAACCAACCGACCTCTCTCGAATTTCCACTTTCGCAGCCATCCTCTTAGCTAGCTGTTTGTGTTTAAAACACAGTTCACTAAGTTCAGCGCACTGACATAGATTGTGTAACAAAGTGAAGAGTTACCACTCTGTTTATTTTCACTGGCTAACAGCAGCACACTGGCCTAGCTTGTCTATTCAGAGAAGAGGTATCACTTCGGATTATTTTTCAATCTATGTTATCACATGCATACTACTACTCA
Source organism: Myripristis murdjan (assembly GCF_902150065.1). NCBI lineage: Eukaryota > Metazoa > Chordata > Actinopteri > Holocentriformes > Holocentridae > Myripristis > Myripristis murdjan. Next base: position 33,344,779 of record NC_043986.1, on the reverse strand, counting down.
TTCATTGGTAGCTGAATTGTTAGGTCTGTTTGATAAGTAATTTACATTTTTAAAATAATAATAATTTAAAATATTGTTAACATAAACATACAGTAACACTAAATACCGAGTGTTTGAGCAACATATCTCCTCTGTGCTACAAAAGGTCTGTGGTAAAAAGTAACCCCCCCCTTGCGCATGATCAGGATGGTACCACCTCTGCCTCAATTTGAGCCAGGAAAAACCCTGATAATCACAGAATTTCACGTTTTTTTTTCTTCATGAATTTCTGAGTTTTTTCCTCATAAATTTATGACTTTAATCTTGGAAAGTCTGGGTTTTGTTCTCGGAATATTAACCCTCTCCCCCAGGTCTGAATGTTTTTTTCTCCCTACAGAGGCCCTAGTGTGCCATCATACCCCAGCCCGATTTCATGATGTTTTTTCATGGTGTTGCACCTCAGTCAAGAGGACAGCCAGTGATTACTCACAGTAACATCAAGAGAAGAGACGCTCAGTTATCGTTGCCTGATTTAACATTATAAAGTAAGTTAGAAAAGTATCAGTGCTGTAAAGCCTTAACTTCAGAATATTTAATTTGAAGATATTTTGAGATTAGAAAACTGATAGCACGGGCAGCACAGACAGGAGGGAACACCTAAACAAGCAGTACACTGCACCATATTGCTACATGTGGTGCCTGGCTGGCATCTTGTAACCACCAGTGGATCGCTGTTGAAATTGCTCTTGAAAGCGCTCTTGTTTTGTGATATGTGGAAGGAAGCTGCCTAGCCAACTGACAAAACCAGCTCTAAAAACTACCTCCAAACTCATTGTTGTTCTTTCTCAAGTGTTTAGGGCGTGGATGACAACATGTTGGGCAGGGACTCAATAGGAGTGAGTGCTTTCTGTGCTACAAAGCCCAGACTACAGAGACACAAAGCAACAAGCTGCCTGTGTCCATCTGCTTTTGAAACAAACGCTGCCACACCCCTCCACAGACAGGGAAGTATGTTTACCAGTGAAGCTGGTTTCCAGGTTCCAGGTTGACCAAATCACAATAATCACTCGTATTACTTTTTTGGCTTTGACCCTTTTGTATCAAATCACTATTCTATTTCATGCATTAAAGCACGACGGCAGGTCTGTGACCTCAACAGCATTTTGCTGTTTGATCTATCAGTGCTGTAGCATTAGTCCTACCCAACAGCTTTACAGCCTAGCCTATATTTTGGTAGAAAGAGTATAAAGATAGCCTGGGCCTGCTACTTTTAACCTGTCTAGCAGCTTTGCACTTGAGTCCTAAGTCCTAATCCTCTCATTACTACCAAATAAAACAAGCACAGTGCTGGTGGCCAGTGATGTGACTGTGGGAGTTGAGAGGCCAACAGGCTGGCTAGGCTCGGCTGAGGAGGACAGGAAAATGTCCTTCATAACTCGGCTTAATGATTCATTCAACAGCTATGTCAATGGTGCCTGGTCTTATAATGTAACCAAAGGACAGTATATGTTGTCTTGTAGCTACGATATAGATCTAATCTATGATACAATGTGATGACTGAGCATTTGAGCCTCAGTTTTTTGGACTGAAGCTGCCAGTAGTTGTTATTTTCTTCTGATATTCAATATTTTTATATCTGACAGATATAAAAATGACTATTTGGCAAGGTGAAAAGGTTTCTGAAATAACCTTTAGACACTGAAATCCATGATAATAAAATGACAAAGAAGAAGAAAAAGGAAGAAGTAAAAAGAAGAGAGAAGAGAAAGAAAAAGGGAAGCAGAAAAGCAGAAAAAGAAGAAGAAGAAGAAGAATTCCTGAGTGGAATCTGTTCAAAATGTCTCATTACACTCAATTTAAGTTACGGTTTCCTAAAGACAACCAATTACGTTAATACATAACCAATCAAACCATCAATCTCATGCATCATCCTATGCATCATATCAGTGATGGATGACACTGGGTGTCTGATATTTGATTTTCAAAACACATCAACCCCACTTATCAGTCTAACCCTGGCAGTGTCTGCTGATAAAACAGACAGAAAAGACAAGCAGTACTAAATGAACAACCAGTTGAAACGGTTGTAAAGAAGTAAAAATCACAGAAGGAAAACATTCTCAGCAAAACCCTACAACTAACCCGAGAAGATCTGAACAAACCAATGACTGACAAACACCTATGTCCCACATCGTCTTCTTTATGGGTTCAGGTGAAGCACAAACACAACCAAGACTCGTGTCCACTTTGTGTTTAAGTGTATGACTAAGACAAACAGATAAATACTGAATCAGTATTTACTGGGTTTGTCCCACTTACATTACTGCGTGAGGATTCTGCAGCATACATGCCTTGGGGCCGAACGTGGTCACAGGGCTTGGTCCATGAAGTGACTGAGTCCTCCTAAAAGAAAAGATCCACACAAAGAAAAATTCAGCTTCAAACCATGTCACATGCAGGCGATATATGCAAGTTAAGACCTATAGCAATCTGAAAACCTGAATGGCTTTTAAAAGTGCAACTTTTCTGAGGCAGAAATAATCTGAATGCTGTGAGTTGATGCTGGTGAATGCAGCTTTCACGGTTCATTTTTAAAAGCTCTGTTTTGTTAAAAAGGCACATTAAGACTTTTAATTCTCGATAGCACAAAATGACCCTAAGACTTATGGCTTTGAAAACTCACTCTGCAGTCCGTACTCCGCTCCCACTAGAGTTTGTATTTCAAATTTCCTTTCAAGCACTTTGGCTGGGCCAGACCCTGGTCGATGCTGTTACTGTGCTTCACTGGCCACCAACACAAGTCATGTGTGGTCTTGGATTATTTATGGCTCCTGCTTTGCATAACTGTTAAATGTAGCAAATTAATGGTGCTTGGGCCAGTGTTCACTCCTGGCAAGCTCAGAGACGAAGCCCAAGATATTGAGATGCTTGCATTTGTATTTCTTAACTTGTGCATGTCTTCAGTTTGCTTCATTAGCTGATAAATTCTGTTCTACTGTAATTTTTGTTATCAACTAGCTATCACAAACCACTTTCATAGTCTATCAAATATAATACATACTGGAGGTGTGTACAAAAATGAACAACCTTTGTTGACCTGTGAACTTTCATGCCACTGCACAATGGGTATGGTACACACACTAACTCACAATGATTTGCAAACTGTTAGCAAACATTGTGAAATTTTTGGGCCTGTCTTAACTTGTTCAAATCAAACACCTCTATCATGCTACCTGCTGTACAAATACCATATCAGCAAATGATGTAACACAGCCAAAATAATTGAAAAACTATTAATATTAACAGATTTTTTTTTTTAAATCTAGACTTAAGTTTTTGGCCAAAGATGAAGATGCTGTTTGAGTGGTACGCTCATTATGTGTCCTAAACTTCATTAATAAAATGCAAGTGTACTAAGGGTGAAAGGTAACTGACTAATCAGCCAGAGGCCTTCAGACTGCATCACATGACTCAGCAAGCAAATCCTATTACCAGGCTGTGAGCTCACCATCTGCTTTTTTACTTTGTCTTACATTTAAACGATCTCTGGCGCAGAAAATGACCGCAAAAAATGAACAAATAAATACATGCAAGTGTTGCAACTCTAAAACATTTTATGACATAACTAACAAAATGAAGAGGGTGCTCTGACGTTTTTTGAAACAATACATTGAAAAGAGGGTCAATTTTTGATTTTTTTTTTTTTTTTAAATCAGCCAATCAGCTGAATTATGATATACCTACATGAGTTAATGTGAGGACATGTCAACATTGGTTACATTTTCATCATTAAATCTTAATGTAATAACAGCTCAAGATAGCAGTTATTATCCTACTCCTGAAAGAGGGGAAAGACACAAAGATTATCTTCAGTGTCACTGTTTAAAAGGCTTTACTGTATTATAGGGGTTTTCAATCCAGTCCTAAATGACCCCCAGACATTATACATATCTGTTCAATTTTTCAGATGGAATATCTGCTTCAGTTTAGTCAATGGCTTACAGGGTAGTTCACAAATCAAGTGTGCTGGCCGAAGACCTGCATGATTTGTGTCAGAGGCCAGGCTGTTCACACATGACACTGAGATCGGATCGCTCACAGCACATTTGGAAGTGGTCTGGGCTGCATTGTTTTAGCAGTGTGAGCACAAATGTGTCCTGGGCATACATTTTTTTCCCCATGTTATGTGACAGCATCAGTTGGCTATGACTAACATTAGTGAAAGGCTGTAGAGAATAATGGAAGTCAATTAGAAATTCTGTTGCCTTGCTAGGAAAAAAAGATGGCATCCTGGGCCACACTGAAGGATTGCCTAATCAGCTGACATCCTATGCCTCAGCTGAGTAGGCACTTCAATAGTGCCTTGAGTAGGCACTTGAATATGACCCCAACAGCATCATACTGAAGTGTGACACAAGAAGGGAAGCAACAACAACCAGCAAAATAGATTCTTAGGGATGGAGCTCACGCCAAACACTCTGTCTGGTTTCCATTTGGCTCCCTCCAGTTCAAAACAACAGCGCATTTGGTATTTGCAAACAAAAATCTGTGTTCATTTGCATATAGAGCTGGGAAGTGAGATCCCATCACAAGTGTCACACAGAGCTGTTCACTTGTGATCAGATCATCAATGACACGTTAATGCTAGGTGTGAACAGACTCACAGTAAAACACATATGCCTTCAATATTGACAAAGCAGTGTGACAACTTCAGAAGTAGGAGTAACAACATAGCAATTTTCAAGTGTGTGGGGGTTAGGACCCTAATGGAACTTATACTCGTGTATAGTAAACATGACAAACTGCATCAGAAAAGAGGAGCAGTGGTAAGTAGTAAAACTCCACAAATCTCTGGCCTGGAAAGACTTGAACCAAAACCTCAGTGACACAGTGTTAATAAAAACAACATTGGCTGCCTCACAAAGCTGGCATTTATGGTGGGGCGGCCATTCAGAAACCATTTGTATCCATGGGACACACAAAGAGACATATAACATTATGTAAGGAGGACAAAACCTGGAGCACTGAACAACAGAAAAAGTAATCTGGTGTGATGAATTTGTGATAACGTGTCTTTCAGCAGTTTTCATCCGTCCAGACAGGTTTATGTATTTAGAAGGACAAAGAAAGCCTTCAACCCACAGTGATGGATGTGTGCTGGTATGGCAGCCAGCTACTGGGAGTCATTAGGTCTGGTGGCGGCTCTGCATTGTCACTAATGACCAGCAAATATGAGGCCATTTTACATGACAAGGAGACATCCTGCAAATTCATGAAAAAGGCAGAACAATTTTGCAAACAACACATAACTGTGAACTGCAATCCAACTTGTAAAATGCTGCATAGAGTTTTTCAATATATTGTTTTTCAATAACAATTAAAACTAATAGCACTTTTGTTCTTATTTTGTTTTTGGCTACCAGTTCTCCTCCCTTTGGTCCTAGTTTTTATTCAACATTTAAACTAGTCCTACTTAACTAAGTCTAGTTAAGTAGGACGCTAAGTCTAGCACTGCTAGCTAACATAAATAAATGGAGGTCATCCTCCAGTCTCAGTTTGTTAACATTCATTTTTTTCACCCACCTTTTACCACGATGCTTTCACATAAATGTCACAACAGCAAGAAGAAAGGGCATTTCTTCTTTTTACAATACCATTGTCCAATGAAGCTAACCAGATAATTTGTCAGTGAAGCCAAGAAATGAGGAGAGTGGGAGGGTATTTCATCATCTTGGGCAAATTTAGTCTTTTATTAGGGCCATGTATTTCCTCTTTGCCAATATATGAGATGGTTTCCTTCTCTCTTCAGATTCAAACACTGGCCTTGACTGTTGTTCCAATGTGTCCACATAACTCCTGGCCTTTTAACTTCTCCTTATAAGAGGTCTGATTGGGCTGTTGCTAAAACACACAAACCCACACTGTCCTTGCAACATGGAGGTTAAACTCTATACTTAAAATGTCGTTTCCTTGAAACATCCCTCCAACAGCTGAGGGGACTGTACACACATATGTCTCAAATATTTGAGATGGTGCAATGCAGTTCATGTTGCAAGACTGTTTCAAACATATTTCCAACTCAACCTGAGGCAACAATGGCATTGTTGAAGTACCAAAGAAGCTGGACCAGTAATGGCTGCATGGCTGTACTGCCAAATATATAAGAAAATTAAATAGAAAAAAAAGAAGAAATACTCTTTTAAGTAAGACAAATGTTGCCACCCATTATATATTATATAAAACTGTGCTAACATTATGTAATTATATATATGAAGATAAATGAATGCAATTAAAGAACATGAAGGCAAGTTGTCATGATAGAATGATGGTCTCACGTGGCAGCAACAAAAGTAACAACAAATTTTCAAGAAGACAGAAAGAAACTACAACAAACAACAGAACAAGTTAAAGATTGCCAGGAGGGCGAAATCGCATTTCTGTCCAACCCCAGCACACACAGTAGCCACAACGTGTTGTGCCAGATTCTGCTAAAAAATCTGGCAATTTAATATCAACAAATGTTTAATTTTTAACAAGTCTGGCATAACATTTCCTTCATACAAGAAAGAACAGGGCCATGCAAGTGCTAGAATACAAGCTGATTCAATGCAAAGTTCAGCAAACAGATGACGATGCTTGCAAACAGATTTCTACAACTGAGATTCCTTTGTCCTTTTAACCCAAACGTAACATGACCAGGAGTCGGGGTGGAGTGGGCTCGATTCACTTAAGTATTACGATTCTTTTTTTCCAGATTTTTATTTATTTATTTATTATTACTGAATTGATTTAAAGTAAAAGAGGCAAGCGGGCTAAATAGTGCTCTACAGTTTGGATAAACTTGGCGATGGAAAAACTAGCATGGCTATTTCCAGTGAGGTCCCTTCACCTCTGACCTCCAGATGTCTGAATGAAATGGGTTCTCTGGGCAGCCACGGCTCTCCCCTTTGCAGACATGCCCACCTTCTGCTAATCCCATGCAGTTTGGGCCACAAACCCTGCAGTCCACATGTGTTCTTGTGGCCTGTTGTAAAATGGTGTGTTTGTGCAGACTGGGGCCTAAACAGTCTTGGAGCTGCATCAATTGGCTTTGACTGGAAAGCTGAGACTCTTCAATGAGCCACATTTGATTCATGCGTGAGACCATTTTTTGAAACTTGGTGTCACTCTATAAAACGACCCATTGTGACCTTTAAGATAATCAGAGCTTCATGAAACTTTACAACCACATGAATTCAAAAAACAAAAATCACAACAAATCATAATATCTAACTACAATCCAAATCAGTTTCGCACCCGAGTATCGTGACAGTGTCGAATCAGGAGGTGAGCATATCGTCCCCCAGCCCTACTGGTCACCCTCAGGCACCAGGCTCAGTGACGGTGGTGTCCTCCACACTGACCTGTACTCAGAGGAGCTGCCGGCAGAGGAGGTGCTCAGGCTGCGGGTCTTCCTGGTGCGGAGGGCAAGGCCGCGGCCGGGAACCTCCACTCCATCACAGGTGGAGCAGCAATATGGTGCAGCCTCCACTCCCACCTCCTCACCACTATCCATGTCCGTCAGGAAGGCTGGGGGGGGACAAGGACAGGGGAGGTCAGCGACTCACCAGACTTTCAAACAGAGATAAATGAACTTCTCAAAGATTTGTCCTGGAGGGCTCCACGCTCTGCAGACTGGAGACAGTGTGCCAATTAACTCAAGGGTGTGTGTTACTTAGTGTAACACACACGACTTAATAAATCATGGGTTAAGTCCTTTAATAAATCATCGGGGTCCACTCTCCACTTCCTTCTCAAGTGTTCATATCACTTTCCATGTTAATGCAACCTGCTGTTGTAATAGTACACTAACGCTGGGTGGCTGTCAGCAGTGTGAATCCATTCTAAAAGTTGATGTTTTACAGTGTTGCATCGTGGGTAACATGATGCCACATTTTTCAGCACAACTGCAAAGTTCTGAAGTTCACTGGGAATTTAGTCAGGGCTTCTATCGACTGCCATCATGTCGAGAGAGCTAACGTTAGCCAGCTGATTACAGGATTGCTCCATAGCCCATTAGATAACAGTATCAGGAGGTTGCCAAACTACACGACAAGTGGTTTATCTGGCTTTTGATAAATAGCTAGCTATTCATCACAGAGCGACAGCGCCTGCGGGCTGGATAAAGTGGCCCAGGAGGCTCGGAGGGCGCAGTTTTCGCAGAATGTTGGCACAGAGCTAAGCTAGCGTCATGCTAACTAGTTGGCACAGTGACCGAGCGAGCTTAATGACATCACCCGCACGGACAGCCGACTCTACCTTCTGCCCACAACGTAACGCCGAAAGACACAGCTCTGACAGGCACACTGCCGCCGCCTCACACCCTCTCCATGAGGGAGTCTGGCCACCCGACGCTTTACTGGGTCCAAAATCCCAGCAGAACTTAGTTAGCATACGGTTTTCCTCCGAGCGAGCTGTCACTTGTCAGCTCATCACTTCCTCATATCGGGAGCCAATCGGAGGCTTTGTAGTCGCCGACGTCATGTTGGACGAGCGGAGAGGAGCAGAGAGGGAGAAGGCGGTGAGATGCTGCTCTGCTCTGCCTCTGTTTTCGTTTTACAGTCACGATGACGGTGCACTCTGTCCTGTTTCACCCGCATATTATCTTTGGGCTCAGTTTGACTCCATTCACTGTTTAACGTCTCTAAATACATGATTATCATTGTGTTTAGCTTCATATTTCATGAGTTTCCCTAATTTAATGGAAGCAAGTGGGCAAACATGAAATGAACATGATTATGTGTTTTCACAAGAACTTTGGAGCATGAGTGGGGGATAGGGTGACCACCTGCTAATAAGCCCAATGGGGGACAAGGGGTATGATTCTGAGGGACAATGTGGGACACCGCCCGGCGTGGCGGCGCCCCCACTCGGCGGGCAGGCTCACCGATACCGGTTTACCGATATCTAGCAGATACCACTTTACATGGTATATTAATGTTGCCCTGTTCCCCTAACATATATAATTGCTGCTGTATGTTCATGAATAAGCCACCCTTGTTAATGAGCCCTTAGCTTTCAATGTTTTTTTTTTTTTCTAAATAAAATATATTCATAATATTTTAAACATTTCAATTAATTAACAGATGAACTTCCACTTAAGATTTATTTTTTATTTAAAGTGAATTGCAATGGAAAATATAAATAAAATTAAATAGCTTATAACAGTGATAATTTCGTTGGCTATTTTTCAATTTAATTTTAGTCATAGTCTTGTGTCAAATGCCCTTATTAGTTTTAGTCATATTTAGTCCACTTGAATTCTTTTTTGTTTCGTCACATTTTAGTCAATGAAAAGTCTTGGCATTTTAGTCTAGTTTTAGTCAAAGAAAATCCAAAGTATTTTAGTCTAGTTTTAGTCAACTAAATTACAAAATATTTTAGTCTAGTTTTAGTCAATAGTCTTTTTTTTTTAGTCTTTGACCTGCATCATGTTGGCTTTTTTTTTTTTTTTTAATTTAACAATATGTTAAATTATTATTATTATTTTAAAAATGTAAATTGCTTATCAAACAGACCTAACAATTCAGCTACTAATGAATGAGCAGTAGTATGCATGTGATAACACTGATTGAAAAATAAGCCGAAGTCATACAGCTTCTCTGAATAGACAAGCTAAGCCAGTGTGCTGCTGTTAGCCAGTGAAAATAGAGCGGAGTGGCAACTCTTCGCTTTGTTACACAATCTATGTCAGCGCACTGCTGTTGTAACTTTGTTCTCGCTGCCCTATGCTTCGGACAGCGCCGGTGGGTGTGTGCTTCTCAGTCACACACACACACACACACACACACACACACACATGCCCCGGCATGAGCAGACAGTAGCGCAGGAGGAGAAAAATGGGCTTCAAACGCTGTACGTGCACCCGCAACGCAGGACAGGTGGTCACCCTAGCTGGGGGAGATTGTTTTATTCAAAGGGCTATTTAAATAGCCAACAAGACATAAAGTGCCGTGCCCCTTTCCTGATTTCCTCTATTTTCGCATATTTCTCACACTTAATTGTTTAAAATCTTGGAACAAAACAAACTAATAAATCAAAACTAAAATAGAAAATGGAATTAATGGGAGAGTTGCCAGGTGCAAACCACTACTAAGCAAGAGAAACATTAGTGCTTGTCTCATCCCAAAGCCTTTTGGGAAATGTACTGTGGACAGATGAGTCAAAAGTGGAACTTTTTGGAAGACAACGGTCTTTAATATTATTATTATTATTAGTAGTAGTAGTAGTAGTAGTAGTAGTAGTAGCAGTAGTAGTAGTAGTAGTAGTAGCAGTAGTAGTAGTAGCATTGCACAAGGGCCTTTGGCTTACACAGAAGAGGAACTACTTTGTTAATGTGACCTTTTGAAAATGTGTTTATTTTCAGAGAAACTGGCCATGTGCTGTACCTGATTGCTGAAAAGGACCGGAGTTGTATGTGTGTTATGTTGTGTGCCTGCTGTGCCACATCCACATGGCAGCTCACTGGCTCCCCCTAGCGTCCTGCAGCTGAACGGAGCAGCGGGGCAGCTCCAGGTGCTGCCACTGAGCCACAGAGCAGGGCAGCTCAGGCAGCTGGAGACAGTGCTGGCGCTAGCCATTTGGGTGCCCTAAGCACAAATGCTTTGTGGTGCCCCCCACGCCGCCGCCGCCGCCGCCACCACCACCAGAAATGAACAATAACTCAGTATTTGTCATTGCGTTGCCCTTTATTTTACAAAATAACTTTTCAACATTTATGTTTCAAAAACTGTTGTAAAAAATAAGAGATAAATAATAATAATAAAATCTTGATAACACACTCACTAAACACTAACTAAATATGGCACCAAACACTCGAATAAATAAATAAAATAAAATAATTTAAAATAAAAAAATAAATGACCCCACTATTAAATAAAGATCTGTCAAAACTGTAAAAACAGTACTAAGTATCCTTGAATAAGGAACTGGTTGGTGATTGATGTCTGCTTGTAGATGGTTGATCATCTGGATCTTCCACTTGGCTTTGTGTTCCTCCTTGCACATATCGAAGCATTGAGCCTGTAATCACAAATACAAGACAAAATACTCAGGGATTCTACAGTGAAATACAGTTTTGAACCATGGTACAAAAATATTTCAAAATTAATTATAGTATTATGTAGGCCTATATTTAAAACACTGGTACATGAAAAATTTTATTATTTTACCTTTATAGACAAGGATTAATGGGGCACATTATAAAAATTCTGTACATAGTTTGAAAACTATGAATATGAAGAGGGGAAATCTACACAACTTTAATATTGATTTTTTCAAATTACAGTTTCACCAGCAGATGTCGCTCTTGGCCTATGAACCTCACGAAAATGTTGAAATGTTGTGTGAGCTGCCGGCCAGTCGGTCACCGTAATGACTGGTGTATCCGCACTCCATCGGAAAGCTCCGGCTCTCTGCTTTCGGAAACCGTCGTAATTTTTTCGATAGCACCATTGGTTCAGGAGTTACGGTAGTGACAAGCTCACATTACAAACTTGTGACACATCGGGGAATCTTCTATGATTGGACGGTCGAAGTGTCAGTAGTCCTACATGCTACCATAATTGCACTCTATATAGGCGCAAAGCTCCGGTTTCAGATGTTTTTTTTTTTTTTTTTTTTAAGTTTCTGAATATCTTAAACGGTCACGGAGACACCGTTATGTAACGTCGGCATTCCGAATCCTGTCGGCGCCGACATCGCCGGTGTAAGAGGGCTGATAATCAATCACCTGTCTAATTTGGCATATCACATCAAAATTCAGGTTACCAAGACCCGTTTTCCATTCATCAACTCATTATTTTTGTTTTTCACTACACAATCACATACTCGTTGGTTCATAGAACATAACAAACGCCAAATACAGACATCTCAACTCCAGATCCATATCCATATACACAACTAAAAATAACTAGCTAGCCCAGCATCAATTATTTGAAACGTAACACTTCCGTCTGAACATGACTAGTGGGAGCTAACGTTACAAAGGTTGTTGACGGTAGTATTATCTGGCACGAGCATAGACATGCATACTAGGGCTAAAAGTAACAAAATTAACATTTGTTATTGTCTTACCTGCAAGTGACGCGCGAGCATCATCTCGTTGTTTCTTTCTTTTCCTCTTTTCCGCCCCCGACTGTTGTTGCCTTTTCGATGACATGTCCAAAAATAAAGGTCTGCCAAACTTGCGATTGAAGCGTAATGGAGCAAACCACTAGGGGATGGGGGAGGGGGGCACTAAAGGTAGACTGGGGAGAGGGCCGCACAGGAGATTCATGTTTTTCTCGAGCAAATGCAGACACGGCGCCCCGCACACGCTTTTCACGCACTGCGCGTAGGGCACCAAGTGCCTGGGGGGGCACCAAAAAAAAAAAAAAAAAAAAAAAACAAGCTCGTGAAAAATCATCATAATAATAGTAATCATAATAATGATATATTATTATGATTGATACGCTTATCACGCACAGTGCGTGATAAGCGTGTGCGGGGCGCCGTGTCTGGCTGGAGAGCAAGCCAGAGCAAACCTGCTAAAGATGGATTGTGGTGGGTCAGGCTGGTGTAACTGCGCCCTTACCTGCTAACACTCATCATCATCACAAGGTTGCATTTGAACTTCAGAAAAACTTCCTCAGTTTTTAGTTGGGGGCACTGCGGCGGCATATTAGGACAACTGTAGGAAAAAAAAAAAAAATGATGGAACCAGGGAAGGGGGGTAATATTCCAAGAAAAAACTCAGAATTTCCAAGACTGAAGCCATACATTTATAAGAAAATAGACTCACAGATTTATCAGCAAAAACCTGAAAATTCTGAGATTATAGTCACAAATTTTCTAGAAAAAAAAATCAGAAAAATATGATGTGTATTATACCTGCAGTTGATGACATCAACCTTGTTAGTGAAGTGATGTGGTCACTTTTTTTCTCTTGTAAATTTGTGACTTTATATTCTCAGAATTTGTGTGTTCCCTTCTCATAAATTGGTGAGTTTTTCTCTCATAAATTTGTTTTTTTTTTTTCCAAAAAATTTTTAAAGGAGTTTTTCTCTTGTTATTTTACAACTAAATCTCGGAAATTCTATGTTTTTTTTCTTTCTTGGAATGCTACCCTCCTCCCCTGGCGCCGTAATTTTTTTTTCTCCCTACAATGGTCCAACCATGCCATTGTAGGGGACCAGGCCTTGATGGCACACATTTTGCTTTTCTTGATATCTCAGAGTGTCACAGCATCGATTTCAAAATCTGTGAAAACCTGAAAGTGTATGAACTAACAGTGGGTTTACAAAAGTAGTTGTTCTAGCAAGTATTAGTTATAACTTAATTGTTATTAAACTCAAAAGATGCTTGGAGACGTGTCAACTCGCCCTGTAGGTTGACACTGTGTTTATCAATGGAGAAAATACAAATATATTTATGAAAAAATCAAGGTTCTACATCTTTTGGGCGTTTTGCTATTATTAGTAGACATAAATTTAAATTTGTAAATGTGCAAAACCGTGTTCTCTAATTTTGAGCCTGTCTTCTGACCCTTGAAGGAACAAAAAAAAAGAAGAAAAAAAATCATCTTGCTGTCTTAACAATCTGTGTATTATGTGTTTTTGTGTCTTTTTTCCTTATAACAATGATGTCTGTTTCTGATTAAGACCCCAGTTTTGTTTCTCTCACCCAGTGTCCTCCTGTTGCATTTTCATTAGGCCACAACCCATAGCTCCAAAAAATGCACATTTTGTTTGCTTGCAGTTCTTGTGTAGTTATTAATTTTTATTTATTTATTTTTGCCTTTATATGATGTGAAAATCATAATTAGCCTGTTAAAATGTACACTCATTTAGACTGGGATTAACCAGTCCCATATTTACCACTCAAAAATGAAACCTTGAAGCCAAGTTTTCATGTACAGTATATGTGCAACAGACTGCCTTTATTAACCAAAATGAACCAAATGAAAACTGTACTCAGACATAGAGACAACACTAAGGACAGTGAAGAACATTTACAAATGAAGTTCAGAATTTAAAGGGGTAAAGTTGTTCCTGCTCAGAGTGACTGCAGTGTATGTGTCCCTCTTGCCTGCGCTGTTTGGGAGATGAGTTTGAGTGCTGTATTTCCACCTGAAAACCAGCAGAGGGCGATGAATGTCACAGAGTATTTCCCTACCAGACTTTTGGCGTTTGCAGCCTGAGGAGTAAGTGTGATTTTACTGGCACTAATTGGGCCAGTCACATTTTAATGCTACCTGGAATAGGATTTAGAGTGCAGCTGAACTTTGGTAGTGTGTCGGGTTGTCTAGTTCCCTACATGGTGCTGAGGAGAAATATCCCTGTTAGTTGCTCTGTGCTCCCCTGGCCTGCTAATCCACAAGATTGCATTTCCATATCTCCCTTCACTTCCATAGCAAAAATGCTCTCAGAATGACACTTTCAGCACATAGCTGAATATGAACAAAGGGGATTATGCAAATATTAAAAAACCAACAATTCCTAGTGCCCATTTTCTGTGTATTTTGTCATTTGTGGAAATACTGTCAGGTCATTCCTTACTGGCGTAAGGTTACCATGCAGAGTTTCCTGCAGACGCTACTGGCCGGATCTACTTTCCAATTCAAATAGAAAAATAACAAGAAAAGAGAAGTTTAATTTCCTCAAATACTGGGTACTGGGACGCCAACAAAGTTCAATGTTGATTTAAGACCATTTTAAATCCAGCAAAATAAGAGACATAAAACAAATCAGCCCCATTTCTGACTCAAAGCCAATCACAGCTGTGACACTATAAATGGGCAGAATAGTAAAAAGGCCAACAGGAAATTAATTAGAAAAGGGCATTAAGTCCAACTACTGTTTATTTCATGAAACAGCTGCAGTGTTGCCAGCACTATTGACCCCGCTCTGGATTTATGTGAATGGACATGCAACACTGAGATGCCCCCAATGGAAAATGGATATTGAAAACAAAAAGTTGTTCTAGAAATGATTGTACAAAGAAGCCAGGCTGATTTAACAGTGGATAAGAAATTGTTTATTTGACTTGAACATAATTACAAGAGAACCGAACAGCTTGCAACATTCTAGCCTCAGTGGTAACCGCTCTAAGTGAATGACACTCAACACAGCAGGTCATCTCAAACTGCTTTTTATTACATCTTAAATAACAGTACATTTTAATATAGTTTCTATCTTGCATCCAGCTTTCGGTTGTACACTGACTGACTTTAAAATTAAATACAAAAGGTGAAAAGGGAACAGTGGGGGTGCAGAGCTCTACAGTTATTTCATGAAGAGAGAGAGAAAAGGAAAGGGAATTTAATTTTTAATATTTTTTATTTTATTTTTTTGCCAACTCCAGGCCTAACGCACAATTACAGCACATTTTTTTGTACAGAATGTCGCAGAGAAAAAACAGAATGGAAAAAATGCCACTACTGCTAAAGAAAGAGCGTCTCTGTTTACAAGTAGAAGGGAACAACAGAAAATTCTGCCATTCAGATGCTGCAAGATTTTTTTTTCTTTTTTTTTTATTAAAGGACAGAAAAAAACCTGTTTGTTATAAAATGTTTCTTTTCTTTGTAAGTGGAATTTTGTTTGCTACAGAAGGAATGAAAATTTATTTGTTCCATTTGAGTTTGTGTATGTTTCATGTATATGAATGTGTGTATGCATGTGTGTACATTTCAAATGTTTACATTACTTCTTAATTTGTGGAATCCCTCCCAAGTATGGACCAAGTAACCGTTTATGTTGCGGTGTTTGCTTCTCAAGTGCATAGCTTTGACATTTGAATTGAATCATGTATGCACAGAGTAGCCAAGAACACACACACACACAAAATAAAAAAAGGAAAAAAAAAGGAAAAAAAAAAGAAAGAAAAAAAAAAGATATAAATACCATTGTAATGATGATATATTCAACAGGTTATTTTCTCAAAGAAAAACATCAAAGGACTTAATTCCATATGCACCTTTTTTAAGCAATTCTACAGCATGCGATTCTAAGAGTTTACCCACCCATGGCAGACAACCAAAATCTTTTTTTTTTTCGTTTTTAACTTAAAAAGTTTCAATATCATTATTTTCAAACATTGATTTATACAACATGTCATTCACAGAGCAGTAACTGCATTTCCAAGCACGGAATGGGCACCTCTGTCGAAAGAGAAAAGTCTGGATCGAAACCAGGCTAAAGTGGAGGGACTCCCTACCCGACCCGATCACATCACCGGTCCCAACCATGGGCAACAGAAAACAGGGAGAACAAAAATAAAATAAAAGAAAGGGGGGGGAATATGATCTGATGGGTTAATCTTCATTTAATTATTCTACATTGGCGCCAGACAAAAATGTGAAAGAATGGTTAAAATGGTTTGTTTTTTTTTTGTTTTTTTTTTGTTTTTCGTTTTAAAAACGAGCATTCATAATAAACAGCATGTGCTTGGTTAGTTAACTTTTTTCTTTAAACATTATTCTATATATGCAAAGTTTAATTCTTGTGCAAACAAAGATTTGTGGACTAGACGGGAAAAAAAGAGTAAAAGTATCATGGGACTAAATATACAGAAGGGCCAGAAGTGGCTTGAGGACTCCCTGTTGAAGCTTAATTCTCTCCTCTTTTTGTTCTCCAGTGGGATAAAGCTGGATTAAAAATGACATGATCATCAGCATCATCAGCAAATTTTTTACTTGTCAACCTACAAACATAATTCTCTAAAATATGTGTAAAGACTAGGAGATAAAACAAAGCTTTTGATCCTCATTTTAAACATTAACTGACAAAGAGTTCACTGATCTACTTTGAAAAAAAATTAATGAAAATAACATGAACAAATAAACAAAAACAAACATGGCCAAAAAGCTATTAAGAGTTAGATCACTGACGTGTAATAACCTTCACTCGATCCTGTGTACTGAGGACATTGGACATGTTTGCATGGCGGGGGTGGGGTGGTGGTGGTGGGGGGCATATTTTCACGTACTACAATATCAGACCATGGTCCCGGGAGGAATGGACAATTTTTCCCTCCGTTCCATTTTCATACCACTGAATTTCTCAATCTTTTTTTTTTTAATTTTATATATATATATTTATATATTTTAAGTTATTTACTTTTCCAGCTGAGTGAGTGACAAACAATTGTGCTCTTTTAAATGAGAAGGAGAGAGAATTTTTGCCCTTGGTAGTTTTTTTGGGGGGGAGGAGGGAAGGGGATGGTGTTTGGAGTCAGTATCGTGGTGTTTTGAGAAGATTGGATATGCAATAAAATTGAACATTTTGATGTTGGAATGCTCTTCCACTCAACTTTGGAGTCCGGATGCCATCTGAAAAAGAAGAGAAATGGAACAACTGAATATTGTCTGTAAACGGACTGAAAATCACCAGCAGCTACATCAAACTAACTTCAAGAAGCATTAACAAGTCATTTAAGTCTTTCAATGGTGAAACAAAGACATGATCATAGTTGCAGGTCTGATGGTAAAGCTGAAACACACCATTATGAACTAATGCACACATTAAGTTTGAGATGAATAGCGGTGGATCTTGTATCAATAGATCCTGTCAAAACTGACAGCGGTCATGGTGGTCTACTGTTGCCTTCTCTGTGCAGTGTTTACCTTCAGACTCTAGTTCCAGATCTTGAGGAAGCTGTCCCAGGACCCTGTTGCCACTGCCATGCCATCATCGGTCACGCCCAAGCAGCTCACCCGGTTATCATGGCCAGCCAGGACGCCTGCACAGAGAGAGAAAAGGGGCTAAGAGACAGCAACAATCTGCTGTGGCTAATGGAATGACATACCATTACAAGGATTAGACTGAGATATGGAGCCAATAATGGCCTTGTACTAACAACTGAGTATCAGTCAATCTGTATCATCTTCCTCTAAAATGATGTGATTAAGTATATTATAGAATTACTCAATAATACACTGGCTGTCCATTGGAAGCCCTTAACCTGAACGAATTCAGATTTTTTTTTAATCAGATAAGCAGTATGCATTCATAAATGTTATTTTGACTGTTTGTGTTTCAGTGAAGACTTTGTTTCCAATGTCGAAAAACTGCTTTGTAGACCTTTTTGACATGTAAACTCAAGAAACATGATAAAAAAAATAGCAGCTATTCCACAATTTCCCTGAGGGAACCTGCCCAAAGGGATCAATTAAGTTTTATCTAATCTAATCTAATCTAATCTAAAGCTATTGTTATGGTGCCTGTGGATGACAACAGCCCAGATCTAAGTGACTGTAAAGGCGCCTTTCATCATCTTTACAGTGCCTACATCTGTCACTGGCATGGCAGGGACTGTACTGCTGGGGTGGTGACTTCAACCATGCAGTCACCTTTAGCCTCTATGACCTAAAAATTGGGCCATCAGCCTCAAACAGCTCATAATGGTTTAACTATACTCCATAATGTCCAACAGAGAAATTATTCATCAATTAAAATAAAGAGACAGCAATGCTGAGTCTGATTTATTATCCTATGTAAACTGATTATGCAACCTAAATAAAAACACATAAAGAAAAATAAGTTTAGTTGATACAAGAAATCCAACAGACTTTTATTCATGTCAAGCTGGACATACGTCACTAAAACTCTCCACTGTTAGACGTACTGAAATTATTTTTATCTAGGCATTATTGCAGGTTTTAAAGACTGACACCCCTGAAGCTGTTGAGGAAAATCCTCTCAACACAATAGAACCATTCGCCTGGTCAACCATCTGGAATAAAAATAGAAAAAATTGGGGCATCTTAGCACACCTTCTATGATACAGAGTGTAATTGTGACTTTTTGGTTCGGAATTTGTCCTATGAACTTATCTTTCCTGTCATCCTCTGACATACCAATAACCCAAATACTGCCCTCCTCTTCCCAACAGATCTGACCCGGTGTTTATGGGTGTATATTTGGAGCATCCTAATCTTATCTCGATGTGGGCCTCCTCTGATCCCCACGTCACTATGCAGTCAATAACTGTAAAGTATTCATGGCTCTGTGGGGGCTCTTCCGCTGCTACAGTAGGTAAGGTTTGCTGTTCTTCCCAGTGTATACTGAGGCCTTTTCTGACAAGGGGAAAAGAGTGGTGTTTCTCGGCTTTGGCCTCCAAGAGATCTACTACCACTCCTTAACTTTCAGCGTCAAAAGTGGCAAGTCCAGCTAGATAGTGGATAATATCAACTAAGTATTGTCAAGGCCCATAACTAGTGCTGTAGCCTTGCCCTCCTCTCCTCTCCTCTGGCATGTATACACCTCTGGTCTAATCAAGTGGCTCCTTCTTAACAGCCAAGATGCAACCAATATTCTGATTTTGGATGGTTGTGTGCCATATTAGCTCTGCAGCTCACACATTAACATCTGTATATCTGTGTCATACTTACACATACACATACAACTGGAC
The DNA here is from genome assembly GCF_902150065.1 of Myripristis murdjan. Classification (NCBI taxonomy): domain Eukaryota; kingdom Metazoa; phylum Chordata; class Actinopteri; order Holocentriformes; family Holocentridae; genus Myripristis; species Myripristis murdjan. Next base: position 33,325,372 of record NC_043986.1, on the reverse strand, counting down.
TCCTTTATGCTCACATTATAAAGCCTCATGTTGTCTGTATGTAGCCAGTTCCCTAACCTTCCACAAGCATCTAAACCAGGGATGCACTGATACTGACAATTAGGTCAGACATCAGGCTGACAGCAGCCTAAAATGGAGATACGGTAATCAAATTTCCTCCATAAAATCCTATGAATACAAATCGTAGTCAAGCAATAAAACCAACTTATTTTCTGACAGAAGGATGGTGGATTTCCCTTTTAGAAGAAATTAGACATATTTTTGTCCAATGACCCCACATCTGGGGGTGCAAAACTGGTGCATCTCTAATTCTCCACATTCATTGCCAGTGAGTCTGTGATAAACAACTTTGGTTCTTCTGCAATGGACAACTCACACAACACAACATCTCTGAGATCACTTTGATGATTATTAAAAACCAGATGCCATGTCATTGACCTCATATACAGAGGTTTCTCCCTGATGAGGGCTTGTCCAAGACAATGTACCCATCTAACCTGAATTTGAAGGTGGCACTTTTGGCCTGATTCCACAAGCTATGCATAGCTAACCGGTAAATACTACAGTGTGGAGGGGAACATTTTACTAAAGAGCTTCAGTAGTGGCTGTACAACCTGCAATGCCCTGCCTTACCCTACCATAAAGGTCTATCGGTTTATTGAATATATCATGTTTAAAGCATTTCAGGAGTTACTTTGCGATGAGATGTTGTAATTTACTTTTTTGGTATTTCCCTCAACTCACCTCATCTACTTCAGTTAGAGATTTCCTATGTTTCTGAGGATGCCTTTTTACAGCCTCAAGTATTGTGAACAGCACTGAGTTTCATACATGTTGATACTAAAGAAGGAACAAGAGGTTTTCCAGATGAGAGAAACACAGTTTCAAGCTGTCTCCACTGGCATGAACAAAACAAAAACCTTGCGTTTTTGGGTGCCTCATGTTGAACATGTCTCTACATCATATGTTGGACCATACATCAGCAGCGCCTGGAGCAACATATGCTTTCCCAGTGAGTATATTTCAAGTTTAATTGCATCTTTGGTATAGAAAAGGCTATTAATCCTCTTCTAGCACACTGCAGAGTGATTCCAAGCTTTTGCTTGTCCATTTTAATTTTTAACAATGTTATCCCTACCAGCTAGATACACTGCAAATGCAGAGCAACAAGATTGATGTCACGCTCTTTATGCTCTTACTCCGTTTACAAGGGATTTCCCAGAGCACCTTGCATTTGAGCAGAAAAACAGAAGCATGATCACAGTGCATGCTGGCTGACTTACCTGCACGGTCTGCCTTCAGGGTGTCCCAAACGTTGCAGTTGAAGTCATCATAGCCAGCCAGCAGCAGACGGCCACTCTTGGAGAACGCCACTGAGGTGATGCCGCAGATGATGTTGTCATGCGAGTACACCATCAACTCCTGGTCGGCACGCAGGTCAAACAGCCGGCAGGTAGCATCATCTGAGCCCGTGGCGAAGGCGTTGCCATTGGGGAAGAACTTCAACAAGAGAGAGTCTAAGATTACTATGTGTTGCATTAGGCTGCAGGACAAATAGCCATAATTTCCAGACTTTTTCAGGTCCTGTTGATACTTGATGCAAGTCTGGCAAGGGCTGACGCGTTATTGCCTTATTGTCAATTTATTTCAATTTGAAGACTTTTTAGGCAGAGTTTTAAATATCAAGCACATCTACTACATTGTAAGTAAATGTAAATGCATAATTATGACTGAACATGAAAAATAATGTGTCAAGTCTTTTACTGCATGCTAATCAAGTTTTGACTTTATGTCAGAAAATCCTGGCAATTCAAGCATCTGTGTGGTTCCTCCAAAACCATTTGGTTGTACAGCGTTTATGCTATACTGAAGAGATCAATGTCTGGTTTGAGAACTCATCTTGATGATGAGTCTTCATGCAGAATTGTCAAACGACAAACATTTACAGGCTAATCACAAATACTACAGCTAAGCTTGCATGTCATATGAATGAACTGAACAAATATTTATAAAAATGTAGGCAAACTTATATAGTCTGAGGACGTTTAACAAGTATTTTTATGAACAATTGTTCCAAGATTAACTCCATGCTTTTCAAAATCTTCTGTGTTAATGATGTTGTGTGGCAAAGCAGGACAAATTGTGCAAACCCCATGGTAAAAACGACTAGGGAGAAGACTCAAGTGCTTTTTCCAAGTAGGAAGGTCGCCTTTATAGTTGTAACAACATGAACACATTTCCAGATTAACACCGCAACAGAAAAGATTGTGCATCACTCAAGTCTTAGGACACGATTGTGGACGAGGGAATGCTTTAGCCTCAAAAACAAGTCCATGGTTCTGAATATTGCGTTAGTGATTGTGATCCATGGATTTTATCCATCAATCTATCCATTTTCCAAAACCCACTTATTACAATTCAGAGTCAAAGGGGGTCTGGAACCCATCCAAGCATGCATTAGGCAAAATGCAAGGAAACACCCAGGACAAATTGATAGCCCATCACAGATTTCATGGATTGCACACTTTACTAAGAGGGCTTAAGCAGTGTTGCAGCAGAAATCTCAGATGTGCTTTATCCTAGGAGACTGCATTTGAGGGTTGGCTGGGTATCTAAAGAGGATAAAAGCTCTAGTGATGCTAAGCATGGCCCCTATTATCTTTTATTATTGTAAAAAATATGTCCAAATCATGGTATCAAAAAATAATGATGTCTAATAATGTCTATGTCACTGTCTAGAGACACTGACACAGAGAAATTATTAGACTCGTACATCAAGCTGAGGTCACTGTTGTCCACTTCTGATATGATGGAGGTTTGTTCCTGATTCCCACCAAGACCACAGCTAGGGCATCCTGCCTCAAGGAACTGCTACTCCACCCCAGAAAAGTTATTTGAGTGTCCCTTGACTGTCAACCCTGACCAGAAGTCTTTTTTCACAAAAATGACTGAATTTAAAAACAGTGAATGGCTGCAGAAAACACTGGCAGCTGGCTATTCACTGCTTTGGTCAAAAAAAGCTGATATCTACATCACTTGCATGATAGTCTGACTGAGGTATGTATTAAGTAAGAGAGTTTGTGTATTGCCAGTGTCAGAGGGGTGGTCATTGGCCTTACGCAGATGGCGTTGATGTCAGATTCATGCCCAGTGAAGGTCTGTCGGCACATTCCTTCTCTGACATCCCAGAGCTTGGCGGAGGCATCGCAGGCTCCGGACACAAACAGCCTGGTGTCGGGCGCCAGAGAGAGACTCATGACGTCACCAGTATGACCAGCAAACGTAGTCGTCTGCTGACCAGTCTCAATATCCCACAGAGCGCTGGCAAGAAAGGACAGAGGACATTGTCAATTTCCAGATGTGAAACGCAAAGAAATATAATTTTGTGAAATGTCACTCCACAAGAAAAGTGATTTGGGACCCATGCTGAGGTACTGGTGGATGTCCTATGTGATTCTCAACCAGGCAGACTCAAACGTGACAGGGATTTAAACAGTAGCACACTATTATAGTTAACAATGTTTACTGAGGTTACCAATACTGAGTTGAATGGTTGAGTTGGATTGCTGATATGTCTCTGATAACATTTTTTGTAAATTTAACGTCTTTACTTTTTCAGTACTTACTTTGTTTTCAGTCTAATCAGAAAGACCTACAGTACTAAAAATGAGGCTTGTGAGAATGCAGTAAAATTTAAACTGTTCCAAATCTAGTTAAATGTAGGTTAGGTTATACATAGATACAGACAAATACAACAAGAAGGCGTGTAAATCACAAGTTTGATCATGATACGATATTATTTTGATTCTTTGGACAATGATACAATATTTGCCTATATCACAAAGTCAGCCACGGTACAATTTGATTCAGTTTGGGATTGACGATTGATTTGACATGATATATGACACAATATCACATATCACAATCATTTACATTACAATGCCGTGTGTGTGTTTTAGGTGCTTGGCCAGGTTCGTCATTTTTCCTGAGTATTTTATCTTATACTGGCATTGTTTACACATAGCATGTGATTTGTCAGTTGACCCGTCTTTTCTCTGAAATCCAAAATATTTCCACAGTGCTGATTTATTCCTGAGAGGGGAGCAGATATCCTTGTTTTCTCTTACTTGGCTGCTGGCCACGACTGCTGTTACCAGCCTGGTGCTAGCACTATTTGAATGTTTAGGAAGGTGGTGTGCTTGGACGGAAATGGTGACACAGACATGCAATGGGAATTTCAAAATAAAGGTGTATCTCTAAGATGACAATATGGATCAATATTTTCCAATTTGTAATGATTACATTAGATTGTTGATCATTACACTGATATCGATCCATATAAATGGATCATTACACCCCAAACAACAAGCACCTTAAAGTTATATTTAATGTTCAAAAATGTGCCACAAGGAGTTTAAGAAAAATTGTACCTTCATGTATTGGCCATTCCAACAGATTGATAACCATCAATACCATGCAAGTAGTGCTAAAAAAGTAACTGTAAAATCACTATACCACCCGTTTCAAGCATTTTTTTCCCGCAAGAAAAAATGTCCTTGCTTAGTGTGAAAACAACAAATCTGGGAAGCAAACATGGGAATTCTGAGCTGCTGTGTGATATGGACAACACCCTATGATGCAGTACTACTACTCACCAGCTGGTGTCTCCAGAGCTGGTGACAATCTGGTTGTCATCCAGGAAGCGACAGCAGGACAGGTAACCTGACAGGTATCAAACATACAAGTAAATTTAAAATCAGTGCTGGATGTCTCTTGTCTTGCAGTGGTAGAGGATGGGTGGTGCTGCTTCTAGTCTTACTGGTTCTACAGAGGAAGAGGTGAGTTTATTCCAAGTCATCACCACAGTGTAACCAGGGAATACTGTATATCCTCTGCGTGGTTACATGGAGCAGATGAATTGACTAATTCATCACCAGTAACAGGAAATGCTGGAGGGCATCTCTTCGTTCATGACTTGCTTCCATGTTATGTCCTTTACTAGCTTGGCAGAGTTGCCATCCCCCTCCCTTAAGTGAGGGAAGTAGAGCTAAAATGCTGACACACTTCCTGCATCATGTGACACTGGTCAGATGAATGCTACTTGCCCAAGAGCTCAACACTTTCGTTAGAGCTTTCGGCTAATGCTTGGCAAACTACTGTCTTCATACACAGTGCCTGATCTCTCTAAAAAGTGGAACAAACGAGGGTTAGGCTGATATATTGGCTTCTGCTAAAAGCTAGATAAACCAATCAGTGTTATCCATCTATGTAATGATGGATATGATGCAGTTTGATTTTTTCCAAGTTTGGTTATATAATAGCCCAATATCATAGTTTAAAGTCTCAAAAGGCTTTACATACCCACAAGTTGAAAACAAACAGGACGACACTCCTTGACTAAATCCTCAAAGCTTTTTTTTTTTTTAAAAACCATACTTGTATTGTGAAACCCATTTATATTAAATATTAAAATGGCTGGTTCAACAAAGTTGTTAAAGCTGCAAGAAGAGCCTTTTATGTAAGGAGTACCCCATCGCAAATAACTATGCTGCTATAAATTCACTGTTTGCTCAAATTAAACCATGTTGTTGGTTAGGGTTACTTCTCTGCCCACCAGAAGTGACAGGTTGAAAATGAAGATCAAAATACAATCTGTTTCTTAAACAGTACTGAGTAAGCACTCAACCAAGGGAATGCTGGAGTCACCAACAGTCAATCTTTTAACTCTCATAACTTTTAGCATCTCCCAGTATCAGTCAAGTGCAGACTGGGTTGGTTAGTACTTGTGACACAAATTGTTGTTTTTAGGACATTTTGATTTTTTAAGGACATTCTACATCTTTGCTATTAATGTCCATGGTTTCAGTTCTCATTTAATAAAAGTCATCAGCCTGGATTTCAAAGGTGTCCTGTGATCTAGGTGCTGTTTCAAAGGCCTTTTCACTTTGACATGAATTGAGGAGGTAACACTGACCACTTGAATTTTTTTTTTTTTTTTTTTGAAGGAAAAGATATCTGCCAAAATGCTGGCTATCAGCATTTTTAATCTAAACTATGCAGAATCTACCTTCAAAAGCCCATTTGTGTCAATCATAGGATTGTTGTGAGTGCACATGTTGATGTGTTCATGTTAGTAAGTAATCAGCCTACCTGTGTGTCCAGCCAGCTCACGGCTGACACGCACATTGCCCTCACGGGTCTTCAGGTTGTAGATGGAGCAGATGTTGTCCAGGCCTCCACAGGCCACATAGTTTCCAGAAGGGGCGTAGGCGCACGTCATCACCCAGGAGGAGCGCAACGGGATGGCGTGAACCTGTAGAACAGAGGAGGTAGATTGAATATCAGATAGAATGCAGTAACAGATGGGAAAGAAAGGGGAGGGCATGTAACAGAGGCTCTAGGCAATATTAAATGAACCTTTCAAGGACAAGATACACACTTAGAGTATTATTTATCCCCTTCATACACTTTTATATTGTTTCATAGTAAAGTTTGCATGCTGGCAGTCAATGTGAGGCTAGCTGCTTGGGAATGACAATTGATGCTGACCAGAAAATGTAATAAATTACTCATTTACCAATTTAAAAAGTAATGCTACATTGTTACATTGCATATTACATTACTTTTCATTACCCCTTGACAAAAATCTGTTTTATGCTGCCCAATAGTCCACTGCTAATTGCTGTCATTTCATTTGAACCACTACACCAAAACCAAGATGTACAACAATGTAAAATTATGGACAAACGTCTTAAATTACCCCTGTTTATTGAATGAGGAGAAAAACATAGCGATCTTGACAACATCAGAACTGACACATGCCAACAGTAAACGCTACTGAACCTAGTCTGCAAAAGGAGCTGCAGACAATCAGCCAAACTGCGTGGCACTCCTGCACGCATTATCCTGAAAATAATTTCAAAGTAAGTGGAATAGTTCCAGATGCTGAAAATAAGCGCAACATTCATCTTTTACTTTGTAGCAATGTAATGGGTGGTGGTCATTACTACAGTAACAGCTGTGTTACTGGGAATGATACTGCAGTTCAAGTATAAAATTTGAAATTGTTATATGTTAAAGAAAAGCAATCACATTACTATGATGAGTTACTCAGTGATTCATATCTGATGCTGACTTAAACCTTGATGAACAGGTAAAGAAAATGGCACAATAAGAACCATTTTCAAAACTGTAACAATGAAATTTTTCATAGAAATGCCTACTGAGCCAGGAACCCCCCACCACAGTAATGTCTTTAAGTAAATGTCTACAAATTTGGTCAGATGATAGTTAAACAAGGGTTAAGATTACAAAAGACACAATGGGTGCATGCAGCTCTTTATTTTCTTTTTATAGTAGCTCTGAATATGGTCTGGAATGATAGGCCCTTGATATTTGCCCAGTTCCTAAGAACACGGCATTCTTACCTTGTTTGTGGTGTAGCTGTCCCAAATAATGAGTTTGCCATCCTGCGAGGCACTGACCAAAAGCCTAATGGGAAGAAATAACAAAAATGATTAAAAAAGGTAGACTAGCTAGACTAGCTAGACTGCAAAGCATTAAATCTATTAAGTGTAGTCCTGTTTAGCTGAATTGGTAAATATTAAGTTCAGGTGAGGTCCATTTTAAAAACAGCCTTCATGAGTATTAGATTGTGAGCTGTGGTGGAACCATTCAACAGCTCACAATGCTAATAACTGCCTATAATAAATGTGCCATAAAACTTCCAATAAGGCCAGGATTACAGCAACTGATAAGCCTAAAAGTGATCACCTTAATTTCACCGGTATTCAATAAATACTACTGCCGAATTTAAACAACTGCCTTTAAGCAACAGTTACTACTTCTACTACTACTGCTACTATCAGGTGGAAATAATCATGCAAAACCATTATCTACTTCCTAATGAATCAAAATTACTGTGATGTTAGTTACTGTTAACAAATTCTATTATAAATACATTTGAGTTTTCAGGGAATGTATAACTACAAGGCAACTTTAGTTATTAAAATATTAATTAATTAAAAACACAATTAAATAGGCGCAGGCTTGAAAATTGTTACTCTTAAGTTATAATGGGAATAAATGTCTTATTAGGTTTTGTTAAAGATGACTGCAAAATAGTATGTACTGCACCCCTCAATAATTTGCACATGAAACAGACCATGCTTGGTGTTTTAGACAAGAAGTGATTGGATCAATGAAGGGATTCCATGGATTTCTGCATTATTTTTGACCATCTCAGACACTAACACATCAAAGGAAAATGTTCCATAGCCAGTATGACTAAGGCCAAGATTTACTGAAAATGTCAGTTGGTAGCAAAATGTGTTCAGTGTTCAAAGTCAGTGTAAGACTTGTGATAGGTGAAACAAAATCTCAGTTTTGCACACATTTCAAGTTTACACTTGTGGAGGCTTTATAAAAAAAAAAAAAAAAAAAAAAAAAAAAAAAAAAAAAGTGTTAGGATATCACAGTGAGGCCTGTTACAGGGAAACCTGGACTGCATCTACACAAAAGATTCAATTATTGTAGTCTCAAAATAATGAGCCAGTGTGGTAGGTAACCTTTATTGATTTATTCACCAAAGAAAAACTTCACCTACACTTGGTGGTAAATTCAGACTCTTGCCGATCCAGTGATGAGACAGGCCCAAACAACTGATGCATATTGATGGATTTAGGTGCTGCATTTTAGTACAATATTGAGAACTTTCAGAGTTATCCATTCATCTCACTTTTATGGCCTTGTATTCTAAAAAAAAATTAATTTCAGGGGGGTTTTAAGGGCTGTGAGAACAATTCTTACATTCTGAGTTCTTAGGTCCCTTTTTAAAAAAAAAACAAATATATATATATATAATATGCACAATATATGAAATACTGCATTGGCAATAGCTACAAACTATGTTTTTACATTTTACAGCCAGCTCCCAGGTGCCTTTATGGCTGCTCTCTGCAGTCTGGGTGAATCCAGTAAGAGTAACCACAGTGATGGCCCCAATACACGGAAGAGCAGAAAGAGGAGTGAATACACTGAGGCCTGCTGGGAGTATGCAAATCTTAACTACCTGGCTGGCAGGAATGTGCACATGTGTGTGCACCACACCAGATAATAATCCAAGGACAAAAAGCTGGTGCCGGGAATTCATGTCTAAAGAAACAATACCTGAAGATGGACACAAGGTATTGTCTACTCCTCAGTTCAGACTGAGTTCAGTGTCAGCTTCATCATTAAGATCAAGCCATGGGATGATGCTCGTAGCAGGAAACTGTTTCAATTCAGCTTAGCCTGTACAGTGATGTCCAATGCAATGCTAATATGTTTGTCTTGGCTGAGATTTGATAATGAACACTCTGAGATGCTCACTTTCTAGTCAAAGAAGAGCTCTGAAATTAGCGGGGTTGGGAACACAGGCCCATAGTTTCTAAAGCAGACCAGATTAAAACATGTCTGCCTCACTGAGTGCCCATGTTGAATCCCAGTTTTTTTTTTTTCATGCTTATTATTTCATTGAACAAAACACAGATTTTGCTTCGCTATTGAACTGTCTAGCTGTCCATTCATTTGGTCTGCTTTCTGAGCAACTGTGAATTTGTGAAGTTATGTAGTCAAGCTCAGAGCAGAATGTGAGTTTGGCGGCAGTTTCACACAGCTGAAGTGAACTGCAACAGAGCAAGAATGGAAACATTAGAAAGAAGATATCCAAAGTCTGGCTACACTTCCATAAAGAGTCTAGTTTGCTCTCCTTATCAGTATAGCCACACTTTCCATCTATTCTAACATTTGCCATGCTCACTACAAGCTTCAGCTAAAGGAAATTGCTCCTGTATTGAATACACTCTGGTGTCCCAGCCTCACTATCACTTGTAAAGCGCAAAGTTGTGTGGTGTGTGTGTTCAGCTGTGTAATGTGTGTACAGTTTTTGAGGGTGGAGTCAATTATGGGGTCATGGATATTGTTAGTAACACTATTACACCAGTACGGTATGAACAGCTCATATTCTTTTTCATTCATTCATTGTTGCAGACTTTTTTTTTTTTTTTTTAAAAGAGATCTTAAGAAACTGACATCAATTATAAAAGAATGAAAATCAACTCTTGAAACGACCCATGACAACAGCAGACACTTGCAGAGTGTCAGTCAAGTCATAAAACACAACTGTAGGGTAAGCCATCACAATCCTACTTTAAAAAGTAAAAAAAATCTGATGTGGGATATGGGTTGTGAATCATCAATTTCATGAATATCAAGGTCTAACTTAAATTCAAGTTCCCTCAATTTCTGATTAAAGGCATCTCTGTTCCAAAGTTTTTCCCTGAAAAACTAAAGCATTCCTTTTTCTACCTGGAAAAGATGCTTAGCAGAGATTGCAATGCATTATGTGACTTTCCAAACACACCGCAATAAAGCCAGAGTGGAATTAACTAGCTTTTGCCTTGCTGGATTAGTGACGTCATTTAGCTACATTTACTGATTAGGAAAAAGTTCAAGTTTACTTCAGTTTGCTTACATTTAACTATTGCAAGTCTATGTTTTTCAAATGACCTGATAACTTGCGAACAGTGAATCTGGGCAATCAGAAATAACTGGCAATATTAAGGATCTGGGCAAAGAGTTTTTAGTTGCAATACTAAAAAGAGTGTTTGGGGTTTTAAGAGGGGACTGTGTCTTTTATCATGTAGCCATGATGGATCTAAGGGTGAACAAACTGAACTTTTAACATTATCAGTAACATTACTGGCCATAGAGGGCAAGTGGAAAGCTGTATTGATAATCAGCTTTCTCTCCAGTAAAAAGACATCATTTCAACCTGTTGGGTGGCCCCCAGTTCTGACTTCAAAGGGAGCTTCGAGAGGTCTAAAGATAGCAGAGTTAGCACCCGACTCTGGCAAACATCTTCATTTGGCCTTCTATGTGGTTGCACCTCACTAAGTAGTCTACTAAAGACCTCGGCTCCTCTAGGAACAGATACAGTGCCAGATAGAAATACAGAAAACATGGACTGCATGTGGACCACAGAGAACTTTTTTTCTAAGACTTGGAACATGGTGACAGTACAAAGCAGTTTAGTTGGGTTGCAATGGTCTCTCTGTGGACTAGAGCACACCTGCACCACAGTGATTAGTTTGCCGGTTGCCAAGGTGAGAGCTGTGTGTGTTTGTTGGAGTGTTTAACTCTTGGGACACCTCTCTATTTGAAGAAAAAGAGCATTGCCTTGTCTACCCAGCATCAGCACAGTGTTAACAAAGGGCGACTCCATTTTGAGTATTTTCTCTACCCTCATACCTCAGCCTCAGTGCACACAAACAACACACACACACACAGTACACATAGACACACTCCAACTATAGTCACTGATGCATGCCCACTGTGCATTCAGCAAAATTCATTGACTATTGCACATGTGTACATACAAATAAAAAAAATCCTATTTGTGATGTTAGGACATTAAGTATTTGATAGGTTGACAGGTCTGTTGAGATAACTGTTAAGAAAAACATCAGTTTTTGAGTGGAAAGACTGAGCTATTGTGAAATGTCTTGGTTTGACAAAGACCCTCAGGATATGTAGACCAGTACAAAGATATGCAGGCAAACCTTTTATATCCATTTCCTGAATTTAAGCAAAGGAGGTGGATTGGTGGGACTGAATTATTTAATGGATAGAAAAGGGCTGAATAAGATTACCTTGAGTCAGTGCCCCAGTGCATGGCATAGATTTTAGCCAGATGCCCCCTCAGTGTCCGTCTAGTGCGCATCTGAATTCGGCCAACAGGGTCGATGTTAGCTGTGATCTAAAGAGATTCAGAAGAAAGAATTACTTTAAGGCAACTAAATAAATACATACATACATACATACATACATACATAAATAAATGTTGAGACAAAGAGGCTATTGGTCTGGAGTTTGTGCTAAGTTTACAGACCACCTTCCACAATGCCCTTGGCCTCATTTTGTTTAACCCTGCAAAGTGGTGTTTTTCATCTGTTAAAACCTGCAACGCTCACTTGACAGTATGACAGACAAGGACATGAACATGTACTCAGCAAACTCTGACCCTACCCACTGTCTGGTATTCAAACTATAATTTAGATAATTGAAAACAGAGATGAGAAGAGAATGGCAGAAACAGATTTCTTACCTGAGACAGGGTAGCATCTGCACACGCTTTCCTGGCATCCTGAAACACAACAGGGCAGTCAAATCTCTTTCAGCCCACCACCCCCTCAGCAAATTTAGGAGTATCACTTGTCTCTGTCACAGTCAGACTCGGTCTTTGTGTTGACAGACCTTATGGCTCACTTCCAACCTGGCGGCATGGGGCAGCTGAGCCGGCCACATACTAGATCACTGTATTCTAGTTCCACAGCAAGTGGGAACACATAATTACTGATAACAATGACACCTTATGACACTGCATTTTAGGGCTGCCTGTCCACACCAATCCTCTGAATTAAAAGAATAAATAAGTTAAAATGATATGAATCATGTTAACTCTACCAGGTGACATCCAAGGTAGTAGGAATTTTAATCATATCAAAATAACTGATTAATAGGTGCCTTTTTGTTGCAATTATGGAACATCAGAAAACAAGGTTGCATGTTAACTGCGTACACAGCAACACAAACGAAATTGAACTCTCATTTGGTCACTATGGTTGGGCCTGCTTTTGAGCATAGATAGAGCATTAACCTGGTCTATAAATTGCAATGTAGTATTCTGCGGTGGAATGCTGTCATCCACTCACTGCTGGCTCTTTCCAAATAATGATTTACCAGATTGTATACATATGTGTCTGTGAAATTTATTGTCTGAAACTGCAAAATATGTCTGCTAAACATGATTGAAAATACATTTTAAGGCTGCAAGAGGTTTGCTTACATCTCCAAACACCAAACTAAAACAGACATGTATTAAATAGCTCAAGACAGTCACACAATTTGTTTTTAGATATGGTACTTAAATAGGTTAGTCACAAACTGCATCTCAGAAAAAATGTGATAACCAACATAGGAAAAGGGCAAGAAAAATGAAATAACGAAATAGAAAAGAGTGAGAGTGGTATGGCAAAAAAACAAAAAAACAAACAAAAACGTCAAAACATTTTATCCCTGTATAAGCTACCTCTAGTTATCAAAAACACAATGGAAAAATACAGTGAGGCTATTCATCAAGGCATCAAAGTCAACACCAGCCAAATGTTGATGAAGTCTTTCAGTTTTACTAGCCACTGTGTCGGGCATTCAAGATCTCCTTAGGTAGCCTTTTATATCCTGATAACTATCATGGTTGCAAAGATATTAAATAGGCTAGTTTAATCCTGAATTCACCAGTCACAATGCTAAAGGATAACAGTTTGCTTTATGTCCTGGAGATGTGGTAGTTAACAAGCAGAAAAGCAAGGGGAACGCTTAATTTCTGATGAGAAGAAATGAATTTTGTTTTCCAATAGTTTATACATCTTAGTGTAGGCAATTGGGGGGAAAACAACATAAAAAAAAAAAAATTAGCTCAATTCTGTAAGATGACACAAGATTGTCTGAGCCGCTTTTCATGAACAACATGAACGCAAACAAGCTTGGAAAATGACAAGACTGAGTTTCTGCATGCAGTCACAATTTCATCAAAGCATTGATTTTAAAGCATACTGCCACCTGGTGGCACTATGAATGTGGATATTAATTAACACAGTAGTAATAAACAACAAAAACTGGATAATGGCGGACTTACTCTGATTTGGTTCTTGAGCTGTTCAGCCTCCTGGCGTAGCTGGTCCAGTTCGCTCATTTTCCTCTGCTAATGGTGTGCTTCGCTCCGCCGCCTAGACTTGCTGATCTGGAGGAGACAAGACATGGACAAGCTAAACCCGCTGACCACACAAACTCATCTGATTCAGAGTATCAGCAATTACCATCACACATATACAGTTAACAGCCCAAAACTCAAGCAGACACTTGATGTTTAACTCTCCAAATCGTGGTGAAGCACATTCCATCTAAGATCTTGGATAAAGGACAATTGCAAGGATACAATATGGCCAGTCTTCACCACTGAATATATAGATACAGATTCCAGTTTGGGATAACATAACATCCCAGACATCCAATCAGTAGGACACAGAGAAAGAGGGAATAACAGCAGCCGAGCACTTTCAAGACAGCTCCAGACTTGTCCTTGCCAGCTTGAAACAGTTACCTAGCAACAGACACTCAGCAGCTAGTTTAGGCTTAAGATAAAAATTTTCAGGATGATGTTGAATTTGTTTTCACTCCCCTCCCAAACAACAGCAAACCCTTGGGCAAACATCTGGCCAACAGTGAGCAGCTGATAACCATTCCTAAACAGCCAAGGCAAAAAGGCAAAAATCCATTCAGCCAGCATACAACAAAACATACCCCTCCTCTGACTGTCAAAAAAAAAAAAAAAAAGAGGTTTAGACTGCAGATATCAAGATAGTTGAGGGGCCGACTTGGATTTCTGTGCACTATTGGAGCCTCAAGGTGCCCAGGAAGCTCTCAGCACTGTGGCCACTGGACTCTAAACTCTCCTCCACCAATGTCATCCCTGTAATCCTGGGACACAGTTGATTCAGCTCCTCCAGCCAAATCCGGTTAAGACAAAACCTGCTGATGATCCTAAAAGCAGTGGCTATCCCGCTGACCCCAATCCTCTGGTCAACACCCTTAGCCCTGACACTTTCACTCTCCAGAGAAAGGAGACAAAATACAAAACAAATGCTAAAGTGAAAAAAAATCCATTGCAACACTGAGCTCTGGCCTAGAGGAATGTCAGCTGATGATGGGATATGGTTTCTAAGGGATGAAACAATTGATGAACACTGCATCAATCAAACTTTAATATTCAAACTGCCTAAATGTCTGCACAAGTCATTGCAAGCCAGCTGATATTAGTTTTCAAAATGGCTGTCCATTACAACAGCCTCTAATTTGTCAACAGACAGTACGTTTTGTAATTTCAGTAACCACATGAATTGTTTTCCCTTGACTTTCTCTTCTCACCCATTCCAAAAAGAAAACCAATTAGACAATTTTGTAGAACTAAATGATTTCCCTGTACTAAAATATGGAACTATACAGAGCTCAAGCCCAGGCTAAGCGTTTATACAACAATAAAAGCTTACCTCCCACTTTCTCTAGGTTTTGATACTGGTCCTCTGTCTTGGGAAGTGTCGAGACCTTCTGAATGAAGACCTTATCCTTCAAGCGCCTGACATCTCAGTAGCTACCTGTCACCTGATTGGCCAGTGCTGCTAAATGGGTCTGCATCTAAGCAATGCGTCTTAACCCCCTAATCTTGTTGATAAAAACGTCTCATGTTAATATCACTGGCTAATTCTTGTCTTCTCTACTATGAGCTTTCTGTGTCAGAGGCAGTTTTAATTGACCTGATAACTGGCCTTTTCAAAACCTGAATCTGTAGGTCATCAGCCTCCTGAACCCAAATACCTAATATTCTAAGAAGCTGGTGCATTTAAAAAACAGACTCAAAACGGAAAGATACAGAGGCTGCTAATGTACAGGCTGACAAAGTCCAGGTCACTGCAGTGTTAGAATTGCATGCCAGCCATTTCTACTGCCCTTCATTCTGTCCATGATGTCCCAAGTATTGATACAAATCCCACTACCAAAATGACCTCTCTTTCAAAGCATTCTGTGTTTTGATCAGGGAAAATGATCTCTTAACATTTGTAATTGTTCCAATTATTATTGGCTAGAGTCCAGGCAATCAACCAACTTATAGCTGTTTTGAAAATGTGAGAATCAAACGTCTTTTGAACTTTTAAGCTTATGTTAAATTGCCTAATGGCTGACAGGTTTAAAACTACTGTATTCTGCGTTACGCCACTATCAGTCCGAAGCATAACTATGTTTTAGGCTTAAGTTCCCTATCCACACACTGGCTTAAGGTAAACAGTCTGGTTTAAATTAGTCATTTATAAATGGATTCCAAATTGTAATCTGTTACTCATTGGCCTTTGTGCCCTGGAAAATGACCTTACCCCTATAACTTCAAAATTCCAGCTCTAGGTCCGTCACAACTTAATTACACAGATCAAGTTGCAAACTGCAATACTGGGCAGTAATCTTTATTGGTAACGAGTGTGATTTTTTTTTTTTACTTTAGGGAGTGGGAGCTTTGCAATGGTGGCGGAGGTGTGATTCAGAGGGCTCTTTTTTTTTCCCTGTGCTGGTGGTGGGGGTGTTGAAACCACTGGCAGCCCCACAGATAGAGCCTCGACTCTGCTGCCTTCTCTTTCAGCCAGCTATTTTTAGAGAGGTGGTGGGGGAGGAGGAGGAGGGGGAGGGAAGCAGACTTCACATTTTCCAGCCAGTCCTATCTGCTCCGACATCTCAAGCACAACGCAGTGACAAGGAGAAAGGAAGTGTAATTCGACTCCACACACACAAACACACTTCACAGGCATTTTTCTTTTCTATAAGGCACTGAGCATGCATGTATCACCGTACAGACACTTCAAAATATAGGTGGGCTGACCGTGCTTTTCTGTAAAACAAATTTTTTTTTAAAAGTGTTTACACAAGAGAGACATCATCTCCACTAATTTTGCTTTTACCACAAGACAATAGCTGAGGAGAAATCTCTTTTCTACAAAAGATTAAAACATTTCAACTGCTATATATTTGCATTTAAGCAGGTCATTTGTGAGATTTCAGGAAGCAAAACTTAAGACTTCTGAGATTTTTTCATACTATTCTGAAATACATTTTAAGAACAATGGCTGACAAAAGTTGCCAATTCCCCTTTTAGCTCGACTCACAGGTCTAACAATATTAATTGGCATAGAGACAACAGAATAAGAATTCTTCAAGGATGTGATGCCCAATTGTGTTAAGTAGGCATAATGTACTACTAACCTGGTTCTACAATAAAGAAACCATACATGCTAAGAAACGGTTGCATGTTGAAAAATCAGAAGGCTATTAATAGGATCTGACACAATTTTCAGAGACTGAAATTATGAGATATTAAAAAAAGAACCTCACTATACCTTGCTGGAAATTAAAAAGGGTAATAAAGCAGAAGATAAGATCTAATTCCTAATTACTGATGACAAGTGACAAACAGATGTCATGCATAGTAAAGTGTAGCTGTGACCCAACATGAATGCATGAATGGTTTTAGTTGGCATTGCTTTACAAAACAGGGTGACAGGCAGATTTCTGGGGTCAAAAAGAGGCTCCGCCCAGATGACGTGATGATGTGTGGGGCGGGGGAAGGAGTGCAGACAGGGAGATGTTCTGGCGCACAGGAGGATAGAGGAGAGGGAGGCGAGCTGGAGGACAGAGCCAGATTAAACTAATGAGAGTGAACAAGCAGAGGACGATTGGGAGGGGAGCTGTTAATTAACCCCTTGGTGAAAGAGGGTGAGGCACAGAAAGCTTCCCAGCACTAACAACCAAGCAGAGGAAGCCAACAGCTATTCACCTAGCCGGGGGGTTGGAAAGCCAGCAAGAGGGCTGGATATGGAGGTCCATAGTGGGCGTGTTTACACTAGAGGACATTTTTTAAGTGTTATTTTCACATCTGCTTTTGAACCAAGTGCTTCCTGTACATGTGTATATACACACATGTACAGCTGGTCATGTGAATACAATGCACACTTACTATATAACCTGCATTTCTTTTATTTGTGCAACTCATATTCTTATCTTATTTCATATAGTGCATACTTTTTCATTTTATCTCAGTATGTTTAATTGCTATTATTTTGCACACTCAAAGTTTATATATGTAATTTATATTCTGCATACTTTCACACAAAATGTCTGTTTTACATGTTTTAGGGTCAAAATTGTCAGTTGTATCATGTTTAACAAACTTCATTTGGTATATTCTAATGTTCTATCATTATTATTCTATCATCACTATTTTTCCAATATCCAAAATTCATCTCATCTTAGAGCTGTGGCTGAAGGTGTGCTTTGTGTTGCATAAACAGACAATCGGGCACAGAAACTAACTTTGGTCTAGCACCTATAAGAACATCTGGCCAAGGCTGAATTCAACGACATTATGCCCGATTAGACGCACACACATGCACACACACAAAATCAGTCAGTGCACCTCCTGCAGCATTTCACATGTGCTGTTGCATTGCCCCCCACCATGCATGATACAACAACCCAGAGGGTAAATGTGGAATTAGCAAACAATATGTTCAACCAACTTCTGTTGAAACTTCATGTTCACTTTCAATGTTTAAACACATGCAATAGGCTTAGGTGGATTGACGACTGAATCGGCCACCACCAATGGACGGAATCCATCACGATTGCCAGTTCAGCTGCTGATGCTGTGAGATTAAGGCTGAGTCCTTACTCTATTGTATGTGTCACGGGTGACATCTTTAGTTTGGTCAGCAACATGTATCATTGCAATGAACAGGAGAATGGCAGGAAGTTTCAACTGTAAATGAGATGGAATTATTTGTTTTTCTTGAGGAACTTATTTTGCAAGGAATTTGGTGCTACTGTGACACAACCAATTTCCAAGTATAGAGACAAGCAATGCTCTGGAGGCTGTCAATCTCAAATCTAGGGCTGTAGTCAACCAAAGAAAATCTTGGTCCTGAAATTTCGACCAAAAGTCGACTAATCAGGGGGCGGCGGGAATACAAAAAAAAAAGTTACTATTTTTAGATTAATTAACTAGTAGCCTACCCCGTAGCCTTTTCCGCCTAAATGAATTATAAATAAACATTAACAACTAGTATTTGCAGTATATTAAATCATTTTTGACCTAATTATTTTGCACTGAATGACACACTCGAATCGGTCGACTCTGACAGCGTTGCATCACGTGCACCTACGCAACATCATAGCCTATGATTTCCCAAAACAGTACTATGTCAAGCTGCCGTTGTCGCTGGTGTGTGCGCCTACAGTTATAAAACGATGATTAGACTAAAACTTTGAAATATGCCAATTCCGATGTGTTTATACTCAAAACTGACGGAGCAACCTAACGCAGACATAGCGACATAGCTTACCGTTTTTAGGTGATATGTTCGTCATTGAGCTGTGATACGCAATCTGTTGTTTGCAAAGTTTACATTCGACTTTTTTTCCATCTATTTTGGTGAAATGCTGCCACACTGACGTCTTTGACATGGTAGAGGTCTAAATGTTCATTAAACATTCTTAATTAAGCAAATATTCGGAAAACCAGGTCTAATTTTTTCTTCAATTCAGAACATACGAGCCTACCTATCTGTCTCCGCCAGTGGGTTGGGCTAATCCAAAATTGTGAAAACAAGGGGGTGTTCTGAAGACAGACTGTTACCTGTGAAACAGGGTGTGCTGAAAACACCCCCATTAGCACTTAGTGCTTTATTCCTGATAAAATTAACATGGCAAATAATCGAGCAATCAGATTTTGGTTGACCAAGAACGTATCGACCAATAAATCGACCAGTCGACTAACAGACTACAGCCCTACTCAAATCATTGTCAAATCACCATAGTATTTTGGGTCAACAGTGACTTCACTGAAGGTCAGTGGGCACCTTTAGACTGCATTCACACAGAATCAGGTAATGTATGAAAAATACCAGTCCTCCCATTCATTAGAAAGTGGGTATATCATTTAGGCTGCAGCAATGCATGCTGCAGGGAGTTCTGCAAAAAACACACAGCCGTCCAAAGTTGATTACCTGTACAAATTTATGCAGTGGATATATTTTTTCTATTTAAAATAAGTTCACTGCAGAGAGAGTACACAGGTCAGATCTACTTAGGGCCCACTCACATTAGGCCCAGCTGCTCCATATCGTGCTGAAGCACGAATGCCCCCCGTCCCCAGTTGGCCTGCACTCAGATTACCCCAAGCCCAACCATGCTTAAGCGCGACTGCCTCTGGTACGTACGTTATCACGTTGAAATACGACACACGCGTGGCCCAACGTCATCATTAATCAACTTTTGTTTATACGTGGTTGCAGCAGCACAATGGACAACGACACAGACAACATGGTTGATTATTGATTGCGTACTATACTGAAGCACACCTCCTCCCACCGTGCCAGAGCAGAGGAAGTGTACTGTACTGAATAGAGCGCTCACACTAGTCAAATAATCCGGATTTTGGGGTCAAACATGCTTGGGCACAGCACGAATGGGCTAATGTGAGTAGGCCCTTAAGCAACCAGAAAAGTGTGTCCCCTATCATTCTATTGGTGGGGCGCAGCACCTTGCCAACGGAGCCTCTCGCCTCGCCTGAAGGTCACGCTAAATTAATTTGATTTAATTTACTCAATTTTCACATTAAGAAATAAATAAAATCACAACAGAAATAATTTAACGTCACGTTTTTATAGAATATGTCTAGACCGTGTTTTTATCAAATAAACTAAGTATGTTCAGGTTGGTTATTAATCTAATTTATATAATTTCAGTATAGGGCTTATCTGGTTGGAATGAGCTCTGCGATCTTGTGAGAAGGTAGGGCGGGGCTCCGCTCTAATCACACAATAGTCACACACGTGCGCACCCATCCACAAGCAGATAGAGAGAGGAGGAGAACAGAGGAGAATCACACCTGTACCCCTTTAAGTGAAATAAATAATTCATGTCCCGTTGGCTCCAGCCGCCTGAAAAACAGGCAAAAATATCAGCGTTTTTTTAAACGCATGGTAAGACAGCCTGAATTTGAAGAATACTGAGCAACTTATTAATGTTGTCCCCACCCTCCAGAATGTTTGTGTGCCCCCAAAGTTTTTCGGGTGTGCGCACATCCTCCCTCACCAAAGCCGGAATCCTAGGGGAATCACTGATAAGTGTTAAATAAATGTTCATTTAAGATCATTGGTCATTGGTAATTATCAAATTGTTGTATTTTATCAGATCCCAAAAACATGATAACAGTATTATATATCTGCCATCAAAAGACCCACAACGGCTGACCACCAGCCTGAATGCAACCCACTGTCATGCTGTGGTGACCAATCAAATAAGCCAGCAATTAGACAGAGCGGGCAGACAGCAGATAGACAGACCATGTCGTGCTGTGCCGAAACCTCTGCGGGCCGATGCTGGATTGCCTGATTTTGTGAACACAGCCTTACAAAGATACTCCACATTTTTTAATTTTTTGTTATACGGTAGTTTTTTCCTGTTTGCCCTAGCAAGCTAGTTTGCCACTTACTATGATGCCACTCGCTTTCAATTTCAGTTATACCATTAATACAGAACTGAGGAAGAAATATTTGTACTACATCACCAAGTAGCCATTAAATAAAAATTAACAGGTCAAATGTCATAAAAAAAAGGTCTTTAAACATAGGATGGCTTTTCAAGATAACTCCTCCCAGGCAGAGATTTAGTTCTGGATAACAGAGATGCTACATGTACACACACACACACACACACACACACACACACACACACACACACACACACACACACACAAAGAAAGCCATGTATTAAGTATGAGGTGGTGTTGGAGGTGGGGCAGGGAGGGTGGTCTTAATAATTTAAGCCCTCCTGCTTCGATACCAGCTGCCCCACCCCTTGCCTGCATGACGGCCTCACCCCTTCCTGCCATGTCTTCCTGTTCACTCACTACTCTGTAGGACTGCATATTCGAGCCCTTGAGCGTTTGGCTTGTGGTTGATTTGCTGCTCCTAGAAGCCTATGCAGAACAGCAGGATGAGGATGGGGCTACTCTTTGTTGCAAGTCAGTCGATAGCTGGCTGCGGCAGTGCCTCGTCTACTGATAAACTGTGCACACTGCCTCGGCCTCAGTGAGTGCAGCAGAGTCTCTCTCTCAACGAGCATTTCCTCATTGAGGGTGTTTCCCTTACTGCTAACATCTCTTTCTCACTCCTTCGTCAAAACACTCAGCGGATGTGGCAACAGTGCATCTTTTACAAATATCTCTCTCTCTGCGGTTTGTACTAATACTACCAATGCACCTGCCAGTGGCAAGTGTCCAGCCGGGCTGTGAGCCAGGCTACACAAACAGCTGCAGTACCATAACAGGTTACACAGGAGATCCTGATTGGTAAGCTAATGCTAATAGACAAATGCACAGAGAGGAAATGCAGGGAGAGGACAGTGAGATAGCAATGTAGTGGATCAGTAGGAGGTGCTGTATGTGTTGCTGCTGTAGCAAAGGCTAGGTTGGCAGCCCAGTCCAAAATAGGTCACTCTGATTAGGCCTACTAGTCCATGTTGGTACACCAACACTTGAAACAGACTTGCTGTAAGCAGCTCAGTGTACTGCATGAGGATCCCATGAGACGACAGTCATATCCCGTCTTCTACTGAGATTACATTACTGAAGATTTAGAATAATGTGGCACAGCAACCTCTTATAAACTGAAGAACCTCTAACAACCTGAAAGAGTAACACAATAATCTTCACTGAACATAATGTTTAGTGCAAATGATGATGTTCATAAGTGGGGAGAGATTGTGCCAAAATCTTCTTCCTAATTTCACATTTTTGCATGAGCAGAGAAATATGCGCCAATAAATATTTGCACAAGCTAAATACTGGGAAAAAAACCTGCAAATCTGTAATGAAAATTCTAGTGAGTAAACACTGCCCTTGTTTATTCTACTAGTTACTATCTCACATTTCCCTAATCTGCATTTGTATACCCAGTTAAGAGCTACTAATTTTAGCAGGAAAACTGAATGCCTCCTGCAGCCTAACTGACCACATCAAAACAATAAAGGAGATTAAAATAAAGCATTTTACCATAAAGGCTCAACAGCTTGAATATTATGGTAACATATCCTTAACTCAGCTCAACAATTAAAGCACCAAGATGCTATCATACTGGCTAACATACTTCCTAGCCTGTAGAAGGAGTGGTAAGATACTGAGGGGCTAACAGCTAACAAACTCCACATGCCCAAACATCATCACTCCATAGGAACTTAAAGTATCACTTCACACAAGCTGCCTTTTAAAAATGATAAAGGGTAGATTTTAAACATGTTTAAGTGGTAAGCATGCAGCATGACAGTTTGATGAGACAGGTGCATTAAAGGCTCAAACCACAGCATATATACTAGACCCTCCAGAAAAACACGATTATGCAATCGCATGAATTCCCGCATATATCAACCAAATGTCGCTGATTATGCAGGGGTCAATTATTTTCCAAAAGGGCGCCTAATCCCCACAATAATTGGAAATTCCCGCAGAAAATATGCGAAATATGCGGGTCTCGCTTGATTTTACAATTTCCTCATTTTTCCGCATAAAATGAGAAAAATATAACTAAAATAAATAAATGGAGTTGTGATGTTAATTTATATGCGACGCCTGGCCCGACATCATCAGCTCACGCATTCACAACACAAGACAACACAACAAAACAACGAGCTAATGGAAGAACGGCGCCCACAGGAGAGAGAAAAGATGATATTGCACTGAACAGGGTTCCCACAAATGGTGCAATAAGGCTCTTAAACTATTTAGACCTATAGGTTTGGCTCATTGAGAGCTGTTATTTTTAGAGTTTATACCTGATGTTCAACAGTTGAGTTTAAACCGTTTTTGTAAACACTGTAGCAGATGGTTTGTTCTACTGCAATTTATACCTCAGCTGGGGTCTGTTTCACAAAGCAGGTTTAGTGAAAACTCTGAGTCTGTTGACCCCGAAATGAGGGAAACTCTGAGTTTTCCGTTTCACAAAAGGAGGTAACTCAAGGCAGAGAAAGAGGGGTAACTCTAGCCTGTTTCACAGAGGGAGGTAACTTAAGCTCTCGGTCAGTTACCGCAGTAACAGACTCCATGAAACTAACCTGGTCGGGACCAGGTTTTTCTCATGAAACCTTGAGTTTCTGTGTCCGCCCTCTTGCAGCCACACACGGTAATTTAACTTCCTCATTCATTCAGTCAGTAGGCGAGTTTTGGCATGGCATATTAGTTTTGCCATCTGTTATTTTAAAAAATAATAATGATTAAAAAAACAGTGAGTAGGCCTTTATTAGAAGTCCATAACTAGATAGGTGGCGACTTTTTTTCACGAACATGGCATGTTCTTTCGACAACGATCCCGTGGATGAAGGTGCAGTGTTACTGCGCAGAGCATTAAATATTCGTCAGGAGAATAAGACCGTGCATAGATGTTTGAACAATGTTTTTATATTTCATCTTAAGCTACTGCCAAGTGTGCTTCTCCCCCGCGGGATTGCACCTAAATGAAATAAATTAATAGGCTACCATTCAAGCAGTTTTCCCCTGTAATATTATTGCAATGGACTACATTTAAACTTACGCATTGACCCGAGCAGCAGTGTTCTCCCACGCTGTTCAAACTCGCTGTATGAATGCATTAAGATTTCCAATTCAACTGGGGTGAAAAGCGCAGCCCGACGCTTCCCCATTGCCATGGTGAATCGTCAAATCAGGGCTCCACTGATGCCGTCTTTTTATAGCTGTGGTGCACACACTTAACTCCAGGAAGCATGTTTTATTTTTGACAAATTTGTGACTGAGGAATGTTTAAGCCATGCTTAAGTTGATAAAATAAAATAAACATTACCAGCACTTTCTGTGATGTAGCTTGCTTCTAGTATGCCTGTTTATCATAGGATATCTTTAAAATTGGTCTTTTTCATTCAGTACTAGCCTTGTAACAGGGTGTGGGAGAAGAATCACCTTTTTTTCCAGTTCCCGCATATTTCGCATCTTTCACAACTATTCGCATACTTTGCAACTTCCCACAATTTCACCGCATAAAATGACATAAAAACCCTGCATATTTAATCACATAATCAAGTATTTTATCCCGCCGAATCAAGGATTTTAGTCCGCATAATCAAGGATTTTTGGCCGCGTTTTTCTGGAGGGTCTAATATACAGAGGCAAACAAGGCTTTTTTTTTATTGAAAAGTCAATTTTTGTTTTCATTTGATCAAAAACAATACTTATGTGTTGTCTTATGGCTGAAAAGGCAAAGAAGGGGAAAGCAAGAATGTGAGTGTGGTAGCAGACAGAGGATGGCTCTAAAGGCCCGGGGTGGGGCTGCACTTCCAGGCCTTGATGCAGCAGGAGTGGCTTTCAGAACAGCACTGCCTGCAGAGAAACCACCTTCTTTCGCCTTCTCTTTGTATTCCCCATCTACCTCCCAATCCATCCATCCACCAAGCCAGTGACATAAATAGCACTCAATATTTAAAAGCATCAAGGTAGCCCCTGCTCCCTCTTCCATCCGTACTTCTTGCTCTTTCAATGAGAGAACTGACAGTTGATAGCTGGCCGCTCCCCGTCCTATACTTTGCTCCTCCAACATAACTTAGCTTGTTAATTGGTTTAATGAAACACATTATCACAGATGGGTGCTGTTAAATAATACTGTATGCATCGGATAAGAGGATGAGCTTGGGGTCATATCTGAAAAAATATAGCCTACATGATTTTTCATCGAGTCACTTGTAGAGATGGCTTACTCATTTAGCGCCATTTTAACAACTCTTAACTGATTTTTTAAAAAAATGTGTATGACAATCTCAGACTCTCAAACTTTCAATCTCAGATTCTCAAACTACATTTCAGATTCTCAAAATACAATTTTCAATACTGATGGTAGTCAAACCTGTCAGTTAACTTCAATGTGTAACCTGTTGTATTCTTTGCAGACGCTGTGCTTTGTTTACAAATGACTGCAGCAGAGCTTATTTTACTGCTCATTCAGGACGCAGAACTGAACTCTGGCTGCATGAGAAAATGCATTAGTTCTCACTGCAGAAGGCTTTTAACACTTTTGGCTATTGCTGCAGTGTATTGAATTGACATAAACAGGTAGATGCAGTTGGGGTCTTTCAGGCTCAGCTCAACATATAAGAGGACATTAAATGTGTACGGACAGTCAGTTAGCCCAGCTCAAACAGGCTTACACTGCGTCTCTGGCTGCTGTCCCAAATGGATTATTCCACCTGACTACAGGGTTATAGAGAACAGAGCAGGGAGAGATGTAGAAGAAACTAATGAAAATTTGACATATAATTATTATAAAATGCTGTACCATTTTTATTATAAATGGTTAATGAATGTATGTTAATTAACAAACTGGCACCATGTAGTTGTGTTGCACATCGCCAGGTAAAGTTTAGGCAATATTGTACACCACTGGTTTTCAAAGTGGGCTCCGAGAACCCCCCAAGAGTTCCTGAGGGCTTCCAGGGGGGTCCTCGGAAAAATGAGGAAAAGTCAAAAAGGTGCGTTCAGAAGCCTTTCACAAGCTGTCAATGACCTATCGCAGAAAATATTGACCCTATCATGCTTACATTTGTTGTGCACAGTTGTGACTGTTTGATGAACAACCTCTCGTGGTTGTGGTGATTCAAATCTTTTGCAAAACATTTGCTTTACCTACTTCAACCCTCTCCATTCACTGTCTAGCTCAGAGCCACCCATGCATGAAAAGATCCTAGACTGAAACTGTACACAGGGTCTCAGATCATGGTATGCACTTTAGCCTTCTGAGCCAGCGAAGTGTCTCGAGTAGCAGTGGTTAAGTGTTTAAGGCCATTATTAAATTCGTATTTTCAATCCAACTTCTGCTATTTGATCATGCCTGGACACATTGTCAAGTCTGCATGCTCCAAGATCAGATCTTGCTCACATCTGGATTTGATCAGCCAGACTACATGGCAAGGTGGCCTGGCTAGTGGAATATATTGGTATGGGAATATATGTTATCAAGCAGGTTGTGTTTTAGAGTCAAGTATGGACGTGTGGACACAGCTGAGTTCCGATCTGGCGCATCCAATCACAAAAGTCACACGGAGATGCCTAAGATGAGGGCATTCAAACCAGTAATAATGATTAAACCACAGTTACTATCTATGTGCCAAATTAAGCTTGGCTCACTGAAATACAACATATACCATTATACGTATAAATCAAACACTCCAATATGTTAAATCAGTGCAAATGCACAGGCAGAGTTGCATAAACACACATAACCTATTAGTATATTCATGGCACACACACACCTGGAAGTATGTGGGAGTGTTGGGCAGAGGTCTAGCCCACCAATACAAGAGCAGATAAGAAACTGGAGTCTGTGTGTGTGTGTGTGTGTTTGTGTGGCTGGTATCTTGGGGGGTGGGGGGCTAAGTGCTGTGGGGAAGTGATGCATGGTGAATGTAGCTAAAACACAACCAGGTCACAAAGAGGGCCAGAACAAGGGGGCTTATGATGCAGTAAGAAAAGAGAGAAGAGGATTGCTCTCGGACATTTCTTGAAAGCCCCCATCCGATCCCACTCACTTTGTTTTCCTCTCTGACTGTCCCCTCTCTCTGTCACTCTCTCTCTCTTACACACACACACACACACACACACACACACACACACACACACACACACACACACACACACACACACACACACACACACACACACACGCCTCAGTGTCACTCTGCCGAATGGACACCAACAAAAGCACTGAGGAGGAGAGGGAGAATCCTCATTCTCCCTCCGTGGTTATAAAGAAACTCACAAATTCAATCAGACGGCCAGACACTGCAATGCCCTCCATCTCCCCTCCACCACACACACACATATAATGCAGACAAGACTGAATGCATACCAACACCATGTGCATTACAGCCTTGACCTACAGTACTGGCAGATTCACTCAGATTGGCACAAATCATTCTGATGCTTGGTTGGCTGAAAACGTCACTTCTGATTCTGAATTTGTGGATTCAAATCCCTTTCTGGCCATAATACTGCATTTAATACACAGTGTACAATTAGTGACATAATCTGAATGGATTCTCCATTCCAACAGAGTCTCTGCACTGTTAATTTGGGCATGGCTAAGACTTAATTACGGACTACATTTCTGAGGAGTAGGTGGATCCTAAAGCCTTGTGGGGAACCAGGAGAATGGCTGAACTGACAATGAATAGCCTCAGGCTACATAGCCTTTTTTGCTCCACTGAAAGTAGAGCAAAATCCTAGGGCTACAAATGAGTATGCATACGCTGACACAATTCTGATCATGATGTGCCCCTCAGTTTAGCTGCATATTCCACTGACAGAAGAAAAAAACAATACTGATTGCTGCAATTTGCCACAGACAATTCTCTAAATGTTAGATCCCATGATTTAGAGTGTATTTGATGTCTCCCATATATCTTTCATAATCAGAAAAAAAAAGATATCAGAACCTGAGCCAACAGAATGGGCCGTTTGTCAGAATAATGAGATAATTGCATCACTGAAATGTATTCTACTTGGCAATAAAAGTTAAAATATTAAATTATCAAAGTCAATTGGTTCAAATGCATATGTAAACAACATGGCTTTACATCCAAATTTCATCAAGACAACAAAATAAATAATTTAAAAATAAAAACAACATAGGCAGCTTATATTAGCCAACAAAATGTGCAAGTAATGCAAAGAAATGAACCGCTAGCATGACTCCTATCACATCTAAATGCCTCAGTTTCAAATATCTTATGTTTGTTGAGGTAGAATACTAGGTAAATGAAGATAAAGCTAAAATAAAGAAGAATGACCTTTTAACTTCCTACCATTTTATGGCTAAAAACCATTAATTGTCTCATTTTGAAGATCAGCACAAAAATATCTTTTGGTTGGTGCATAGGCCAATCTTTGGTTGGCCTACCTGCCATCCAAATTCAAAGGAAATGCATTCACTGATTTTTGATATATGCCACTGACAGACACATGGCCTCCTTGGCAGAGGTTATAAAAAACATGCTAAGCATGCTGAGCATGTTGTTGGCTCTTAAACAACTGGATTTGGCAATCTTCTGCCTATTTCACACAATTTGCACATTGCTTTCCTTTGAGCTTCCATTATTGCTGACTACTTAAAAAACAAAAAAAGAATGGACCACTCACAGGTTGCCGCATAGTCGAGGCTAGCATGATACCACAAACTCATACTTGCTGTGGGATGGTGCCTTTTCATATCATGTTGTAAGGCTGATGTTTCTTGTCATTACCACAACACATTGACATTAGGGTTGGGCATTTCAGGCAAAAATGCTATTCAACAATCACAGGGAACTGTTCAACAATTTGCCATGACCCTAAGTTGACATATTTTAATGCACTGCTCTGTCGTTTGTCCGACTTGAAATCAATAACCCATGGGAAGTGTGGCGACTGTCATGTAGCTGTTGTGAGTGTGTACCCTAGCATAGTGCAAGCTTATTTTTAGCCCTGCTGGTGATAGCAATGGGCTCTGTAGATGGCAATGTCGGTCAGTCAGTCTGTTGCAATTTGGTTTCACTTTTGACTGGGAGACTGTTGCGTTTCACTTTTAATAGAGAGAAGTCTTCACAATAGTAGTTTTGTCAGTGTTTCCACAGTATGGTGGCCCACAAAGGTAAGAAATTTTTCAATTTTATCAAACATTGTGATCAAACTGACAAGTTGCATTGTATCCCTGTGCTCTCGCTCCGTCCAGGATCAGATGTTATTTCTAGATTTTTAGTCCTTCATTAGCATTGTGTTGATTAAAACATGCTCCCCTAGATCATGTCATAGCTGAAAGAAAAAAAATTGGAATGACAATAAAGCTGACTCAGTATGCTGTATGAGATTTCTTTTAATCTGACTTTTTTCCAATGAAGGATGTCATATTGTTATTTATATAACTACTTGAATAATCTGGTTTCCACTGTGCAATGACAATCTACTCTGGTACCTGCCTAAATCTGATTGTAATCAGTTTATTAGTGTGTGTGTTAACATTATCACTTAGTTAATACTAGGCTACATCAATCAGTATGTTTACATGCACACTAATTTTCCACATTATTCCAAATTTAATACAGGTCATGGAAACAGCATTATCTGCTTACATATTCCTAATATGGCCTTTTTCTGAATGTAACATTTTCCAATTAAGTCGTGATTGTAACACATGGCTGCCTGGTTACAGTCAGGTCTGTGTGTCGTAAACAACCCAACTAACCAATGGTTTGCAAAGATGGGTTAGAAAGGCATTCACAAAAGAATAGCCAACATTTCTGGTCATAAGGTGAAACACACCTGCTTTTAAACATTATGGAAGATTTGGATATCAAGCTTTTGGATACATTTAAATATTGCAACGCTGACCTTTTCAATAAGGTGGTTATGGTTTTTCTTTTTGTAAATGAAATGAATTTCTATAGCGCCGCTTTACAATGTTTGCCGGACATTCACCCATTAACACACACATTCACACACTGATGAAAGAGGCTACCATGCAAGGTGCCAAGCTGCCCATCAGGAGCGGTTAGGGATAGAGGGCCCTATCTTGCGCCCAAGTCCCTAAACCCGTTATTTAGGGATTTAGCATTGCGCAAGAGGCGTTTCCCCGCACAAGTTGCTATCTTGCGCACCTCCCGTTATCCGTAAAACACCTGCGCTACCCGCTATATTATGCATAGGCGTGTTTTGGGCGTTACGCCAATTACACCAATCAGTGTGCCAGGTGCCATTGCCTTTAAGGGCAGGCTGCGCTATCCTAAATCCTAAATCCTAAATCCGTGATGGAGAGAGGGAGGTAGATTTTCTCAGGGCTTCTACTGAGGCTAAAGCAAGTTGGCTTTATATGTATACATATTATATATTATATTATAGGCGAGTTAATTCGGGAGGTGGAGCCACATGTGTCCAAGTGGACGTGTCACAAGGTTGTACTGATTGAGTGAAATCCCCGGGTCACACCACACACACACACGAGGCAGAGGTGGAACTATGTGTAAACTAATTTATTGACAAGGTAGATTGGGCAAATAAAATATTAAAAATAAAAATATAGCACAACTGCTGGCTTATGATAAAACAATAAAACGTGCCGGCGTAAGTGTCCAATTAAAACAGTCTTTCCTCTAAACAGCCTATATGAGTAATAGACTCAGTCCATTCCGGCGGCGTCCCGGTATCAGTCCTACCGTGTGCGTGGCGAGGCTCCGTCGGGGCGTGCATTAAAGCCGCCTGGACGCGCTCTGTATATATATGTATGTATATGTGTGTGTGTGTATATATATATATATATATATATATATAAAAAATCATAAATGATAGCACAAGCTCGCTGTTGTTGTCAGCTCAAG
Source organism: Myripristis murdjan (assembly GCF_902150065.1). NCBI lineage: Eukaryota > Metazoa > Chordata > Actinopteri > Holocentriformes > Holocentridae > Myripristis > Myripristis murdjan. Next base: position 33,294,274 of record NC_043986.1, on the reverse strand, counting down.
TCTTCTCTTCATCATGCATTCATTGAAACGTCCATTCATGGAGACTCTTGTCATGAGACTGCATAAATATACCAGCATGGGCACACAAGAGTGATGCACATTAACAAAAGGTTTGACAAATATACTAGACATATGCTTTCAATCTGATGATGTCATATAAAACTCGCTGAAACGTCAGGGTTCAAACAGGCGGAGGCTTTAGAATAAAGGCTCTTAGAGGACAACATTGGAGCTGTATGCATGACACAAAAACCTTTCCATATCAGTGAACTCACGTCCAGGGGCAATGCACATATGGTGAAAACCATTCCTGCACAACAGAATGAATACCGGGAATTGGCTGTACTCTTGAAACTTGAAGTATTAGTTAAACTGAGCAACACCATGTTACATTACTACTAGTGCATCTTTTACAACTATGTTAGACTATGTGAAATCTACTTAAGATGCAGACACCCTTTAACCCATAGCATGGCTAAGAAACTGTGGACAGTCTGAAAATGGTTTGAATCGTAGAGCTGTTCATAAAGCTGCTGTGGAGAATTTCTGGAGAATGGAGACTACCCAAAAGCCTTACTTCTGAACTGGTTGTGCTACTGTTTAAAACAGCCCTTTTCTTCCACTTTAGCACATCAGCTCCTTTTATACCTTTCCACCTTTACTAGACCCAACCACAGATGTGCTTTGTTGTTAGTGTGCTCTAAGAACTGTCATGTTTTCATCCAGTTCAGGGTATTTTAATTGTTCTACACCCTGATTGAAACTAAGCTCTCCCTGCAGAGCATTCATGACCACATAAAATGTATGAAAAAAGAATCTTCTGTAGCCTGCTAACCAAGATCTTTACTCAGTGTAAACAAACAGTAGGGCTGTGCGATATGACCTAAATCTCATATCCCTATATAGGTCATTTCATATGCTGTTAACGATACATATCACAATATAGCACATTTTCTGTCAATTACATAAATGGTTCATATAAAATGTACATTTTGAATTATAGTTATATTTTTAATTCTATCTGAATTATATACTCGACAAATAAAAGATACTTAATCATATTTTATTTTTCTTTGGAACCTTTGTGCAAATTTTCAATTAAGCAGTAAACAAAATATAAAATATGACTGTAAAATAGAAGTCTATTGGCAATCTGTAGGCATACATGCTTCCCGATATTGGCTTAATTTGTTCCAAGACAACAGTAGTTCCGTGAATGTGCCATATGGAGCGACATTTCTTTAGTCAATTACCTTGGCCAATTACTTCTGTCAAAATGCCACCATAGCTACACTGTAAGTTTAGACTGCTTTGTGCTGGTTAACTGCTACTGAATGAAGACAACATGTTGCTGGTTTTCATCTCTCATCCACTGGCTAAAACTAAGGAGGTCTGCATACTTGTTGTGATGTTGCCAGCTCATCCCCAAATTGAAAAAAAAAAAAGTGCAAGGTGCCACTAAATTCTCAGTGAGCAATAAGTCAAACCATTGCACTGGAGTGAAATATTTGTTTTAGTGAATGCAGGTATAAGTTGTCAGGTTTTTCTCTAAGCCACAATAGCACAGAATTAATAAAATCCTGACACTGCTGTCCAGTGTTAGTTGATCGGTGAAGTGTGACAATACAAATGCTCACACCTGTGCAGACCATTATGGCATAGCTATTGCAACACTTCCACACAAGATTTAACTTAAGCTGCATTATTATGTATGTTCTGCAGTTAGTTTATGTTGCCTATGCTCATGCGGGGTTGTGCAGAGGAACGCTAAGCATTGTCCAAATTACAAACAGTACACTGCCATAATAAATTACCAGAACAAGCTGACATGTGACACAACAAAATAAATAATAGAACATAACATGAAGGAAGATGGAATAGATGTTTTTTCCATTGTCGCATAATAAATATCGCCATATTGCACAGCCCTAAAGTAAGTTGAACTACAAAATAAAACATTTAATTGAGGGTGGTGCTCTCTATGCAGGAATACTTTGTGCAAAGGATTCCTTATGTGAGTTGAAGACTTGCCAATACATTAGTTGATGTATTCATAATGGATACAATGCCAGCCACTACATTTAAACATATGTTTGAATACATAGCAAATGTTTGGCCTGACAGTGGTACTTTAAGAAAGGTCATGGTGACACCAAAATTAACATAATGCATGTTCTAGGTAGCATGAAATGCTGCTCTGAATTTCATGAAAATTAAAACAATATTTCTAAGCCAAGCGTGGCATTAGAGGGAAAGCCAAACTGTCACCAAAATCAAGAGAAAACTTCCTTTGGTGAGGATAAATGTATTCCCCAATATTATGACAATCCAGTTATTACATTTTGTGTGCACAGTGTGCGCATTTTAACCTTAGAGGGATTCTAGAAGAAAGGCCATGAGGTCGCCAAACTTAACAGGGTTCAACTTTTTGGGTACTTCATGGTAATAAACCCAGCAGACTGTGAGATACTATGCACAAGTCAAATTATTGCTCCCTACCACTTTTCCTCTAACATAACAAATTCCTTTGTGAAAAAAAAGTTAATCAATCAGGAAGCCGAATTAATCATATCAATATTTTGTCTGTCGTGCTCTACCTGACAGACCACAATCATACCTACCTATACAGATAGATTAAACCTAAGCAAAAAATAACTGCATGTTCAAAACCGTCACCCGGTCTGCCGGATCTGACAGGTGCCGCTCCGGCTGTCAGTTGGACCTTGCTGAAGAAGGAGGAAGTTACCTCCGAAACTGTCAAGGTAAATAAACATCCCATGTCTGATTAAAAGGACCAAAAACGTTTTTTAGTTAAAAGGAAGACATGATGAATGTATTTGAACTACACTGATTTATAATGACGTCGGGCCATGCCTGTTGTCGTATTTCAACGTGATGACGTGCACACCGGGGGCAATCGTGCTTGGGCGCGTTTGGGCTTAAGGTAATGTGAGTGCAGGCCAGCCGGGGACTGGGGAGGGGGGGATTTTGGCTTTAGCACGATACGGGCTCAAACTTGCCAATGTGAGTGGGCCCTTATAGGGTATTCACCACAGATAATATTTGATCAAGATAATTTCACTGAAAACAACTTTGAAGTCAAATTAGGCATTAAAGGACTAAGTGATTTTGCATGTTGGAGTCATTTATTACAATCTACATCACAACAAACCAATTTGCAAGTCATCCATTGGTACTAAAGATTTCACAACATATAATCAACCTCCCTCAATTTTCTAATTCGAATTTTTGGTTTTAACACCCACTTTACAATGTTCTGCTTCTGCATATAAGAAAGTCGTCAACATTTATAAACCACACAACTGATAACTGTTTGTGTAAAGCAAATGTTTCCCCAGGACTATTTTCTGGTGGACAGACCTTTTTCCACTCAGTCCGATTTCAAGTCATCAAAACACAACAATGCTGCTGCTTCAAGAAAAATAATATCATTTGAGTTCTTAAATACAACTACTTGCTTTGAAAAATGATTAGCAGAAACATTAAGCCTAAACATTTTGTAGATATTATGGTAAACATGCCAATCACTGGTATGGTCCTTTCAAGTAAATTCACTTTGTGAATTGTCATTATAAATTTAAAATCAAAGTCTCAAGTAATACGAAAATAGGACAATGTAGTGGGTGGAGAAAATAAACCACACAAACACGGTTGTGGATGGTTGGAAAAAGGTGAGAGAGCTAGGGACAGCTCTAAGTAATACTAAAACTGGGAGTTAGGATTTAGCAATTCATACTGTTGTAAATTTGTCCATGATATGATCTGATATGGTGATATATTGACTCTCTTGTGAGTAAGGTTTCTAAATAAACAGTGTAATTGCTTTAGTTGTCATTAGTGAATGTGTGCTGAGTGTAATGCCCCTTTTCCACTAGTACCTACTCAGCTCGACTCGGCTCGACTCTACTCGGTTTAAGAGCTTTTCCATTAGGTCGTAGTACCTGCTAGCAGGTCCCATTTAGCACCTACTCAGCCGGGGTTCCAAGCGAGCTGAGTCGAGCTGAGTCGAGCTGAAAATGTGACGTAAACGCCGTGCAGGCAACTGATTGGACAGGGAGTGACGAGAGCGACTCCCGCACGAAAACAAAACCCGACATTTAAAAAAAAAAAAAAAAAAACGGCAACAGCGGCCCTGCGCATTGATCGTCAGTGAAGTTGTCAAAGTCGGAAAATAGCAAGCAAACCGCGACCGCGGTCAAATAAAGACGTGGAGACTTTTCTGAGCTTTGTGGCGGCCCAAAGAATCCAGAGGGAGCTGGACGGTGCGCCGGCGACTCCACCCACGGCGAGGTGCTACTCAATTGTAATGGAAAACCACCTAAACCGTGTCGAGGCGAGTAGAGTCGAGCCGAGTCGAGCCGAGTAGATACTAATGGAAAAGGGCCATAAGGTAAACTGTATGAACTTATGCATTTATGTGATTTGCAATTCGTTTTCTTCTCTGGCCTTGGCTGCATCAAGTGTTGCTTTTAGCCACAAATATGTTTAAATTCCTCATATCCTTCAAGGATTATTTTTTATTCCTCTGACGTCAAATATAGGGCAAGGCTTGTTATTTTGTAGGTTACCACTATAGGCTCATGGTGCAGAGAATGCCCCTTTTATGGGATGAGAGAGCACAAAACCTTATTTCCAAAGCCTGTGTTCACAACGCAAGTTCATAATGACAGTTGTGACACTGATTAAGACAGATTGCCGTTACAACATTTTTTTCAAGCCAGCTAATATTATGAAAGCCCAGGTATGTCAGACTCCTTTGCAGTGCACCCATTGATCTCGAAATTCTGATATTTAATTACAGTTTTGAACCAGCTTTTCACTGATTCTGTTTCAGATTTCTTCAAAACCCAGAGGAATTCTTTCCCTATTTAGTGAAGATGCATTTTGAGGCACATTTTACATATGCAATCTTACTTTTATTTGAGCTTGTGCAGTGACTCCAAATACGTTTGAGCCCACTTTGAATACTGAGGCTTGATTTTGATGAGTGCTCCCTGCTTGTGGCTGCCTGCTGTGGGTAATGTCTGATAACAGTGATGTAACATCAATGGGACTGACAGTAGAGTTTAATTGATCGATTAGTGAAACATTCCATGATGCCCTAAGTACTCAGCAAGCAGAGTGCATTATGGGTGGAGATACAAGGCGTGGCAAGTAAACTGCAAATAGCCAACAGAATATGACCATTTACTACCAAGTGGGCTGTACTGCAATCCTCCTAACAGAACAAACCAAGAAAATTCCTGTTAAGCATGCACCACCATTAGGTCACACTGTCATCTTAGACTGAAGTAGAGAGGAAACTTGCCATCCCAACAATCACTGCCTGCTCATTAACTGCTTTGACAACTTGGACACATTCAGATACGTAGACCCCCATGAGTCCCTGACCTCAACAGTCACAGTCCCATCCTGAGCCCACTTGACGCCTCGCTTCAGCATCTTTGGAGCACAAAGACTGAGCCCAACAGGTTCTACCAGACTATCACCAATGCTGGCTGATTTAGTGCAAATGCCGTGGCCTGCGGGCAATTCTTAAAGCACATTAGGTTGGCAAAAAAAAAAAAAAAAAATGTGCGGATATTTTTGCAGTCACATACGTTAACAAAGGTATGGTTTGTGCTTGGCAGAGCTGCACAACCAGCTTTTTCATACAGGAATATAAATGCGTTAGGTTTATAAAAAAAAAAAAAAAAAAAAAAGTCAGGCTAGCCCAAAGCCAAAAGCATGACTTTATTTAAAACACAAAATACACTCCTTTGATTGCATTAATAAATGTACCCCTCCCCCCCAGTGCTTTCTCTCTCCCAGCTTCCAAAAGAGAGGAACAAGTGTGTGTGAAGAGTCACATGACAGCCAGCCCACTCTTCTTTCAATCAAGTGACTGTGGCCTTTCTTGTTTTACAGAGGAAGAAAACTCACCGACTCTGGCTGCCTTTCTCCGTCATCTCGGGATTCAGGCTTGGTCACATTTTCCCCATGGCAGTCAAATCTACGGGCTAGAATGTACACAGAAAGCAAGACTACCTCTATTCAAAGCAAAAGAAGCGCTGAGGTTCCTCATGCAAAGCACTGCCAGGGCTTGTGATGGGCTTTCGGCAGGCATACAGAGTGGCAGGGTGCTGACAGAGTTGTGTGTAGGTCACTAAGCGGCCCTGTCACCACTTGCTTTGACTATTCAAACAACAGCCAGAACCTTGAAGTTACAGTAGCAACAAGCCATGTGGAAGAGCACCGACAGTCAAACTAAAAAGCAAAAAACAGTTTGCAACACATTACTCCAGGACAGATCCACATTGCACAATAGGAAACCATTAGGTGGAATGTCAATTGTGATGTTGATCCTTGTGGGCATAGGGGATAAACGGCAAAAATAAATGAATAAATAAATAACTCACTCATAAAGTAAACCAAAGGAAATACACTGACATGCTGATAAGCTCACTGTGCAGAAGTGATTCAGGACCACGTCTGGTGTGTTGCTATGAAAAACAGAAATATGTGTAAACAGTGATTTAGACAAACTTGTCCAAGACATGTATAACTACTCAGCTAAAATGTACACATACCTGGAATGAGTACAATGACCGTCACCACAATCCTAGCGAACATGACATAGCAAGGGAGAGCAAAGGGTGGGTGGATAAGAAGGTGGGGGTGGTCACATGTAGCCTATGCTAAAAATAAACTAATGTGGTGAAGATGTGCTAGTTTGTGTTCACATATACTTGGACTTCTGGGGTCAGTTACAGGCTTCAACACCCCTCCCTTCAGCACAATTCAGGGTTAGTGAGCAGTGTTGGTGGGTGGGGTTTCTCTTCAACAACATGGTAGTGTCCACAGTCAGCCCTCAACTGGCACTTGGGGTTAAAAATAAAAAGTAGGCCTGCGCTGGTGATAACAAAGTCGCATTGCGGGGGGGTTGCATGTGGGTGTAAAGAGAAGCAACAGTGAGCAGAGTTTAGCAAATCTAAAGCCCTTTCCAGAGAAAGCCTGGCACAAATTCATAGTCTAAAATCCAAAAATAATACACATCTGATTTTTACGCAGAGAACCTTTCATACCAAGTCCAATGCCAATTTTTTGCAAGAGACACCAGATTCCAGCAGTGTGAGCCTCTAGCATCAGAGACAGTACACTGGGGAGGGAACGGCCTGACAGAACAGACTGCTCTCATCTGTCCAGCTGCAGCCAAGTATTGGTTAAAGCTGGGGAGGTTAACTGAAAAACAAGCTCCATCGAAGGCTTCATTATGAGCTCGGCCAGGCATTCAAGAATGGCAGAGGGCTTTCCACTATCATTCTCAATGAGCCGGTGCTATGTTTACATCTGCTACATACATATCAGTGAGTTCTCCACCCTACACTCAGCTGTGGAGGACAGGGGAAAGGGACTTGGGGACAACTGGCTGACCTGGTGTTCTGCACCGAGACAGAGGGACAGTGGGCACCACAGCTGTGGTGTCTGCCTGTGGAGTGTGAGCACAAATAGAACAGTAACATAAACACCCTCCATTCCCCAACATTTCAGCAATTTTATGTCATACTTAAAATATTCACTGTCCTACTCCTTTTTGCTCAGACACAAAAATGATGAGCTACTTGGACTCTTGTTTTCTCTTCATTACTGACAGGAGCAGGTCGCCTGAGAAATGTGCATATTTTTATATTTTCCACTCTGATTTTAATGCATCTAATAAAAGCAGGAAACAAACCAGTTAATATTAAAAAAAAAAAAAAAAAAAAAAAAAGCAACCCATCATTGTCAACGACTGTGACAGACCCACTGTGCAGCCGCTCTAAAAGATGCATATGTGGGTTTTACAAACTCATGATGTGTTTGTTTTTTTGTTTGTTTGTTTGTTTGTTTTGGTGGTGGGGGTGTGGGGTCCAGAATTGTTGTGAAAATGACTTCAGTGGGAAAGCTCTGAGCGGAAAAATAGTGTATACAATCAGGCTCAACATCAGTACCACTAGATCAAGGTCAACACAGCCAAGCATGTCACCATCTATCATTTTGACAAAATGCAAAGGTAGTTCAATGTATGCGAGAAATAAAACTCCTGATGTGATCAATTCTCTATTGAAGCCACTTGGTGACACAACTACCAGTCTGACTCAACCATCAGCTGCCTATAGATGTGCAATGTACGCTGATGAACTCCAGTACAGTGGTTAACTCAAAATCTTCTAAAACATGGCTGGTGATTGAAAATGGAGGAGGAAATGGATATAGATGGCTAGACCACAACACATCAGACTGATAATCCAAAGAGTAAAGTAATGGAAGCCATACTGCATAGGCTGCCACTAATGGTCAATTTTGCCTAGGCTGAGACAAATAATGAGCTTGCTGATGAAGACAACACTGCAGGTGAACTCAGCTGTGCCTTTAAGAGCACACAGCAACCAATGAAGGGCGAGGCCCATATATTAGTAGCTGTGTGTGTGTGTCTGTCCCTGGGGCGTTTTGTTTCCGACTCTTGTATTGAGATGATGGAATGAGGAACAAGGAGGACAGGCGTCTGACAGGAAACTTCTGCTCAGTGCAGATATGCTCCACCTACAGCGGGATGACAGTGCCACCAATAATGTGCAATGTTTCCCCCACAGAATGTACAGCCACCTAAACACCTAGTGGGATTCCCATTTATACAAATATCCTTGTTCTTGTCATTTCATGGGGTGGAAAAAAAAAACTCAACCAGTTCCAAGTGCATCTACATAACCAGGCGCCCTTATGAAAATGGCCTGTCATATTGATAATAGAAAATTCCATATGGCTAAAAGCAGGATCATGGGAGAGAAGAGAGAAAAAAATCAGCACTATCACTGACCAAGCCCCATAATCCCAAAGGGCCAAATCCACAGACTGTAAGCATTTAATCCCATTCATATTCTGCACTCACAGAGAAAGGAAAACACACACACACACACACACACACACACACACAGACACACACAAAGACACACACATCAGTGGGATGAAAATCTGTACTAACACAAAACAACAATCCCTCTCTAGTGCAAAAGGCAGATGATTCAGGTTTTAACATATGCTCATCTTCTTGTGGTAAGACTCATCCTACTGAACAGCTCTGGTGTGTATAAACCCAGGGACAAATGTCCTTCAGACACACATTACTGTCAGACAGGCTTTCAGAAGCTTGTCATACTCCACTTATGTCATTTAAGAGGCATCAACACAATATGTTAGAGAGATGGCCACAGATTATGCCATTTCTGTCCACCAAAGCTACTGGACATTGAATGGAGGCAAAGAAAGGCATTCTGGGTATCAGGATAGAATTGGTCACTGACAGGGCTCACATTCTGGTAAATCTAGGCAGCACAATTGTTTTTAGGCCTTGTTAATAACTGTATTCTCTCAGAGGGGCACACAGACAACAGCACTCCTCTAAAACAGGTCCAAATGCTCTATGTATTTATGTGTGTGCTGTTACTCTGATCTGCAAAGGACTGAGAGGTGAGGGCAGTGGGGCCATGAGCCTGAAGTGACTGAGCCGGTTCATTCACGCAAGAATGATGTGACAAATCACAGCAAAAGATTAAATTCCTATGAGAAAAATTTGTGAGATAGCAGCTACAAAGCGACAAAACACCCACTTCCACTGCAGAACACAAAGACAATCATGAAGAAATCAAGTATTCACAGAACACAATATCTTTGGTAAATTGTTGACATCCAAACCAGGCTGGGGGTGGTGTGAGGTCGGTGGTAGGTGCAATCTGGGAGAGACTAACAGGACTCCCTAAGACAAAAATAGATTTGGGGGGTTTGAATAATAATTGTCCATTACATATAATAGCATGTTTGACACTAAACATATCTACCATTGTGATGGTTATACCATGCCAAGTTGAGAACCTAACCCAAACCTCACAAAATCAAAATGACCTCATTTTCAGAGGTCACATGAGCGCTGGAAAGACCTGATGGATCAAACGTGATTGAGAGCAATGGGGCTTTAAAGGTACATAGGCCTAAAAATGTCCAAAGAATAAACTAAAAATACTAAAACCAGAATAAATCTCATATTTCCTTTCATTTAACTCTTAGGGTGTGGGGGGTAAATGCCTAAATCTGTGCAATAAACATTTAACCGTGAATCACAGCCAGGACTGATTAAACATTTAGACCCATAAGTGGTCAATGATGTATCAAGTCATAATCATAAAGAATTACGTCAAAATATGAAAATAAAATTTCTACTGGTAATGCTGAATATCAGAATATAATATTCAATTCAGTTTTCACATTTGGTTCTATAGCTAAATATATCGGTTCACTGGCAGATAGTCAAAATGTTCAACACCCTTTCCCCACCATGTTGTCCTGCATCTGAGGTGCACACACGTCGGGCTCGACAAATAATCCTATCCGCTAATATAAACATTTTCAACACGGATATATTCAACACATTTTTATCGAGCTGTTAAATCAAAGAAATCTAGCGTGCCAAGCCTGAATCCATCCGATGCTAGGCAGCTGTCTTTCTCAGTCTGAGAAAAAGCGGCGATGAAAAAGGCTTTGAACGCCATCTTGTTCGTTGCAGCTGCTTGGGCCCTGAATACAGGAACCCATTCATTCAAGGAGGCGGAGGGAGGGGGCAGACTGGCAAGATGAATTCATCTTTGTGGGCCAGTAAATACAAATAGCTCTTTTGAGAAATACGGGAAAACTTCTGATGGGACTAAGAAATTGGCGATTGTCAGTAATGATTTTTTATAGTGCACAGTGTAATGCACAGCTAGTCGATAAGTTAGGCAAAGGGAGACGTTTTTTTTTCTTGTGTCGGCGCTGGAGGAGCCGCTTCATTCGGCTTCCTGCGACAGCACGTCTCGCTCGCTCGTACACCACCTTTCTAAATATTTACCACTAAATAAAGCTCTCTGGACTCCACACCCCGCCTTGTAGCATATCTGTCTGTTAGACGGAATGCCCTGTCGTTGGTACCCGTTTTCCCAGGCTCGCCTTGAAATCAAATCTAACGTAGCGCGGCCCGGTGGGGTATGACTACTCAGGTAGCTAGCAACCTGCCCTGCAACAGACCTGTGCTCGAGATAAACAGATTGTGCAAATCCAATTAGAAAACCTCGTTTCCATATTATTAAAAGAAGAGGTGCAAATTAAGGCCAATGAGATTTGCCCGAACGCCGTGTCTCACTCAGACGCCGCTTCAACACTTGTTAAACTAAGATGGCTTTTGCATCTATAATAGCAATAAAGGGGCTTGGTGTACATATTTTCCAATGCAACATGATAGCTGTTTTTCCACACTGCCAACAAATGCAAATGTACATTCTCCTCTACCGCACTGTGCATTCTAGGAGCCATGCTAACCAGTTAGCCATTTTCCCATTTAGCAGTATCGGAGGATGGCCGGCTGCACTGGCAAATCTCCCGATTAGTCAGACTAACTTAGACTGAGTGTGGGAATGCCGACCTACAGCTGTGACATGTAACAGCCACAATTAATCCTTTCCTTTCGAGTCACTTTATTAAAAGGAGTTAGTCCAGCCAACCCGTTTCAATGAAGCCTACCAAATAAGTGTGTCCACAGCTGCGACCATCAGCATTACGTAAATACTTTTGCGAAGCAAAACATTGACGCTTCAGTGCAATAGCTATTATAAACCGAAATTAAAAAAAAAAAAAAAAAAAAAAAAAAAAAATCAAAGCTGTTCTATTTTTCCATTGAGGATACAGACAAATGATCGTGGCTGCCATGTTCGAGATTCACACACCCAAATCAGCCATACCAGCTCGCAATCGTTCTCTAGGCTGTGGCCACTGCTGGCTAACTTGTATGGACTAGCTACGGAAAAGAGGGGGTGGTGGTGATCCTGTTGGCGAAGTGGCCATTTTTAGACTCCCTTCGCTGTCAATTGCATGATGCTACAGTTTATAATTTGTGACAGGAAAATCCAAAGCCGACTGACGCATGACTGGATTGTGCATGTGTAAGAAGCCATGTATTTGACATCCGACACAATATGTCTCGGGGTAGTCGACAGTTAGCAAAAGGTAGCAAATGTGCGGGCAATTAGCTTGCCAGGTAGTCCCTAGCTAACGTAATAGAGCAAACCATTGAAAAAAGTGGGCCTACTTTAAGACACATAATGTTAATCACAGCTAGGATTACATTTCAGCCTTAACTCCAATGACACCTTTGCTGTGTTAAAAGGCACAAAATTAATGCGATATTGCCTAAGTTCGACTGCTTGTTTCGTAAAAAAGAGGGAGAAAGAAACCCGGACGTTGAGGAGGGGTGCTAGCTAACTTATTGAGCTGTCACTAACTAACCTAGCAGTAACTGGCTATCAGCAACCACCTAGTCAAACAGACATTAAATATGCAACTCGTTCCACTGCTGTTATGTTTAACTGGCACTTTCGGATAATATATATTTTTAATGACTTAAGGAGTGACCCCCACCCACTCTCACTGGCAGCAACAACTCGCTAGTGGCAGGCTAGAGTAGCGTTAGCACTAACGGATAAGCCGAGCCACTCAGCCCATTTTAACCCCTTTTGCACATCTTCCCAACTCGACGAGCTAGCCAGACTGCACAGACATAAAATGCATTTTTTGTGAAGCACAATTCAAAGTTTCCATGTGTTACATTTACCTGCTTTCAGTCGTTGGTATCCGTTGTTTATATCACATTGACTGGAAACAGCAAAACCTCGTCTCTCCTCTCTCTGCCCTAGCACTCAGATTTAGCTAGTTAGCTACCGAGGAGCGGCACTCCCCGAACCCAGTTTTCGACCCGCCGACGGGGGAGACACACCGGCACAGAGGCGCAGAGACGAGGTGGTGTTCACAAAGATAGAAGTGCCAGAGCTCCGTGTAAGCGTTCTTCCGATTCAAAGCCACCTCCGATTCAAAGCAAAATCCCTTCTTGTCTTTCCCACCGTCGTCGTCCCCCGTTTTCTTCCTTCACGCCAGGATCTCAGTCGCTTCTTCCTCCGGCCATCAAACAGCAGAGATGGGCGCGGTAACCCTGCTCTCAGGTCTGGGAAACCCCACGTTACGGCAGCGTCACAACGCACAGCGAAGGGTCGGCGACCACTTCAACGGATCATTATACCAGGAAATACTGCCATCTTTGGTAACACCAACACACCTAGCTAACATTTACCTGCCAAAACACCGTACTTTAACGAGGGAGCGTTATTCTTACGGTTAAAACCAAATGTGGTCTGTCACAGAGCATTTATTTACCCACAGACTACGACAGGCTGCTAGGAAAAGAGTGGACACCATTAAGCAGGCTACGTCTTGAAGCCCTGCTGCCTACAGGGGCTGACAAAGCGGGGGCCCAGGGCTCCCCCGGTGCTGTTGGCGGCCCCCCACAAAATGAAAGGTAGTTTTATTTTTATTAGAATTTAAGAGACTACATATGATTCCAGTTAAGAATGACTAATAGACACTGGTTTCACATGTCACTGCTCTTATAGACAGACAGACAGACAGACAGACAGACAGACAGATAAATAGATAGACTTTATTGATCCCAAGCTAGTAAATGCTTGTGTTCCAGCAGCAGGTTGTCCAGATGTTGCACAGGAACAATAGCAGACTACACAACATCTACCTCTGAACACTGGGAGAGAGAAATATATATCTTTTGAACAAAATAAACACAAGTAACAAAATAAATGAAATAGTACAAAGAATATAAGAAAAAAGAAAACCCTTTGTATACCCTGTAAGAGTAATAAAAAATAAAATATACTAAAATATTGAATATCTATAGACATTTCACCTTTTGAACCTTTGTATAGACTATATGTATAATGAAATATACTACAAAATATCTATAGAACATTATATATAGAATAGATGTATACTCATATTGTGTAATTTGAAGTATATTTCCATGTGGCAGTCCCTGATGCCTGATCCTGGGTAGCAGAGACTGTCAGACGAGGTTCAGCCTTATGGAAAACATTTTATATAATGTATAATTCAACTTATAAGTATACTTGGAATATAAATGGATACATAATTAAATAAAAGATATGTGTGTATAATAAATGTGCATATATATGTAAAAGCTATTTAAATATATAAAATATATGTATATATGTATATAAAATGATATGATAATATACTAGCATACCCAACAAATATAATAAATTTAATACATATACAATATCACCTATGATAACATACTATACACTAATGCCATGAGGTAAAGTAAGAGAATAAATCTGTGCAATTGGCCATGAACAGTTATTGTAAGAGACATTATCCAAACATCAACGGGGTAAACCTTGATACAGTTATACTGAATAAATATAAATTCTTTGGGTCAGCTAAGACATTTTTATTCAGGCTTTGTCATGATTTAGGCCACTCTCTTCCTGTCAGAACAGAAACAGTGCCTCATTTGCAACCCAAAAGAGACCGTGGCACAAATTTACATGCAGCAGTATATGACATTCCCTGCCCGCACGAGGAAATCAAACTCTCCCTCAAACTGACCATCATGAGCATCAGTTTACTGTGGCAGTTTGCAGTGTGTAGTTTGTGTTCTTCTAATGGAGAGCAAAGATGAAGAAAAAGACAGCACTCACCCAGTGTAGGGCTTGACTGAGCTTCTATCAGTGTAAAATAAAGGCAAAGTCTTTGACCAGTAGCTTGCAATTTAATGAGAGATTTGCACAGATCACTTTCAGGCGTTCATCAGTGCCCAAATGTGATTTCAGAAGAGTTGATGAGTTCAAACAAACACAAATCCCTGGTGATGTGTCTCATTTTTGATCACTACTGTACATGTTTTGAGGGGAATCAGAACTTTTATGAACCTTCGATATAAGGTGTCATGACGTTAATCTGAATTAATGTGACATAAGTCATGTCTCTCACAATAACGGTTAAAATGTAAACCTGTTTTAATGGTTTGAATGGTTTTGTATTGCTTCTGCCAAGGAGGTTTTCACTGTTTAAACATTGGTTATGATGCAGTGCATTTTTCAAGAATAAAGAATTTCTAAATGGATAAAACTGTTGTTGTTGTTGTTTTTTAATCATACCATATTTGTACTATAACACATAAATGTGTTTCTCTTAACACTCACAAGTGTTGATACAAGTGTTGATCATTACACATCATCTGACACAGTTACTGTGTTAGTAGCCTGAACAAACTTAATGTGTCACAATGAACATACCGTGTCGTCCCCAGTTCAACTCTATGATGTGTAGCAATTTAACACAGGTTGTGTTTCCTCGAAAACGATGTGTGTGGTGGCCTCTGTGACACTGAGCGGAGGGTGTATGATCAGTACAGCACAGAAATGAGTGTGATTATTATCACCAGTAGTGCAGCTAGAATGCTCAGAGGAAGGGCTGATCTTCATTTAGTCAAGGCGTTACTTGGAGACCTGGAACACTTTGCTGTCCTCTGGGACAGCAGGGAGGGGCCCGGCTCAGTCTGGTGGGGGAAGACAACAGCATCATCAGACGTCCCTTTGGTTTGGATGAAGAGGACCCCGGACAAAATACTGCTCTGTCTGCTGCAGCTCAGCATCAGCTGTTTGTGCCACATTTTCATCATTTGAATTTTGTTCCTTTTGGTCTTTTTTTTTTTTTTTTTTAAGCTGACAAAAACCATTACTAACAGTGACTTTTATACCTTAATTGCTCTACATTCCTCATTATGGCTTCTTGTATTTCGTGTCCTTTGTTTTTATACCGTAATACCAAAAATAAAATTTGTCCACATATCTGTTCCCTTTCAAACTGAGGTCAGGAGCTGTCAGGAACCTTTTTATTCATCTGCTTCTGGCATTTTCATCTCTGTTTTGTCATTTTTGTAATAGTTTATGTCAACAAAGGTTCTTTTTGTGTCATTTTTGTCCCGTAAATAGTGTCACTGACAAACACCATTGGTGATTTGAGACTTGTTTTAGGGGTGCTACAGCACACCTTCATTTCATTTAACTGTGGACCCTCTATAAAACAGCAGCATTATATTGAAATCTGTGGTTGTTTATTCTGAAGCATTAGTATTATACATTATTATAGACCACTCAATAATTAGGTTGCTTTTAAAGGTTGTTAAAGGGAAACATTGTATACCTAATTGAATTGAGGTTTGACAAAGTGAAATGGAAAGGGGTTGAGTACTTTTGAAAACAGCATATTCCATTTTTCATTCTCTTAAAATGTATTTTGTGGTTTAAAACTTGTGTTACTGGTAATTCATTGAAAGTGTTGTTGTAAATTAAACTATCACATATAGAAAAATATGAATGTATTCATTGTTATCCAATGAAATAAGTTATTTAGTGGGACGTTGAACACTTTTGCAAGGCACTCTAAGTAGCACACTGATTCAGCATATCGGTCTTTGCCACTGCAGGAGGTACAATGATGCAAAGCCTGGACCATTGATTCATATTGCAAATCTACAATTATTGTGATTCCATATAGTGCAAATTTGGACAAACTTAAGGACTTTTTAATTTTACAATTATTGGAATTAAAAAATTAAGCAGAAAAAAGTAAAAATTAGTATTATTGCCCTGACTGCACTTTTCCTTTTTCTTTCTTTCTTCTTTTTTTTTTTTTTTTTTTTTTTTTTTTTGTATCTTGATGTGTGATTTTCTGTAAATATGAAGCTACAGTGCACCGTCTTGGAGCTTATTTTGAATTTAGTCCCCAAGAGTGTGTATCCATGGTAGTTCTGTAAACCTCAAAAACCGTGGGAGGAAGCTGGCTGGCTATCCTGTATGAACAATCCTCTATTGTGGGATGGTCATCTCTGGAACCACTCACCAGTGTGCCTATGGGAGGAATATTCACCATAGTGACTGTAAGGTGTTGTCCGGAGTTGTGTGTGTGTGTATGTGTGTGTGTGTGTGTGTGTGTGTGTGGGTGGGTGGGGGTGGTGTGGGGTTGGAGGGGTTGTTCAAAAAATGTATGATGCTCACCATAGTTTACCTACTTTTCAAACATGACGCATTATTGCATGAATTCATAGCACACATCACAGTGAGTAGCATCAAACTGAGGTTTAAGGAAGAAAGTGTTTAAATCTTTGTTTTCCACATCCTTAACCTCAAAAGATCCTGTGAGTGAACTGGTCTGTGCTGCAGGTGCTTGTGTACCACGCTGCTTTCTGGGTGGGGGTTTCCATCGGGACTCATCTGCCCTGCTGAATGCTGCTAAGATTTAGTTGCCCCTGGATACACCCCTGCTTGTCTGCATGCGTGTGTTGTGAAGCTGCTCCAGCACACCTTCAGATCACCCATGGGACACCTTACCGTACACCTGCTCTCAGCGTTTTGGTGAAGAGAGCGGAAGGGGAAATTATCCATATCAATGTGCTATTCTTTTGGTTGCCCTAACATTTTTTACGATCCTGAAAACAAATTCCACTGGCCTGTAAAATAAATCTGAATCATAATGGAGCTGTCCTATCTCAGTCTCAGTGTCCTGCCGAGTCATTCACGTTAATATAAATAAATATGTCATAATGTAAATAACAGTAATGGAAATATAGAAATATAAATTAATTATAATATATAAGCCAATATAAATATAAGCACTGATGTACATGTGTGTATGTGTTTTTTTTTTCTCTTAAGAAACCTGAGAAAATTTATTTGATTTCTTTCAAAAACAAAAAAGGTGATTAGCAAATTAGCAAAAATTAGTGGAACGTTAGTAAATAAATAAAAATTACCAGATAATTGGCCAAAAAAACTAAACAAAAAACGAGTAATTTACAAAAAAAAAGGTCAGATTTCTTGTGAAAAGCATCTGAACGCCACCTTTCACATGCACTCAAGATCCTGTTTCATTTATATCAGGTTGATACCACACACTATGATATATGATATGAATATGATGAAAAAGCTAGATCAGCCTAAAAAGGTGGCTAAGCTCTATACATCAAATTAAGTTTAATATATATATTTTTTTTAACTTTACTTTCCACTATATGCCAAGCTTTCAAAGTTTTTTTTATGTCACTTTCCTAAATTTATAGTGTAGGCTTCCGCCGTCTCTCTAATGTACCAATTGTATTTGAAGTGCTGACTGCCTCTAAGAAATAAGCCTTTGCACAAACATTTTCCACCACTCTCCTGTACTTATTCATGCAGACCCACAAATAAGCTCCACGATCAGTGTGTTTTATATGCAGACACACACTCACACAAACCCAGACCAGTAGTCAGCGGAGCGGCGACTTTAAGTAGCACTATCACACAGTATTAGAGAGATCAGACAAGAAATCAGATTAGGAAAAAGAGGCAAAATGGCAACACAAATATTGCCTAATATGATCTCATGCATTTCATAAAACGAGTGACATTACATTAGGCTAAGCTCATAATGACCTTGCTTTTTATAGCCAGGTTGGGGTACAGTAATCTGATTTAGCGTAATCTCCTTCAATCTCTGATAAATGCTTACTGCATGTATCTCTGAGAAAGGACACATCCTATTGGCCCGTTTGGAGGCATTACTGACACTGCTGTTCATATTTAGAGCCTCTTGTTCTCTGAGGGCGCCCTGTGGACTTTACAGCATCTATCTTACACACATTCTCCCTGTTATCTGTGTAGGAAAATATTCAAGAATTTAGATATTAAAGAACAGAAATATAATTTGGAAATACTGGAGGAATATTAAAAAATATACATATATAAAGAGGCAGATATAATCCTAATCTTCCATCAGTGCTGTAGGATTCCTGTTTGAAATACTGGATTATTCTCAATTTCAGCATAGTATTGTAACAGGAATGCAAAGACCAAATTGCTTTATAATATTCAAGACACTTTGTTACCTGGAAAGCGGCTCCACAGTGCGTTCTCTCTGTCCCGCTCGTGCTTTAATTTGAATTCTGCACGGGTGTATGTACTGTAGAAGTGAATTTAAAGTTTATGTAAACGTAACACTAAAGTATATCACTGTATGAAGTATATAAAGTATCAAAGTATATCAGTGTATAACAATAGACCTTTTTCACAGCAGCTGTTTTGACATTAATTAAGGGTCCATTCTATTTAAGTGTAGCAGAGCCAGGGGCGCCGCCAGGAATTTTGGGCCCCATGAAAAAAATATATATATTTACTCGATGATGGTGTAATAATTTTATATTAGTTTTTACCTATTTTTTCGGGCCCTTGTCAGGCGAAGGCCCTTGGAATTGGCCTAACTTTTCCCCCATATACGGTGCCCCTGAGCAGAGCCATCCCACTGAGCCAGCATGCACAACACCAGGACCCGAGCTCTGTTCCACTGAAATGCAACAGAACCTAAATTAATATCATCAGTAACATTAGTGTTTTCTTTCTTTTTTTTTAATCATTACTCTTGCTTAAAAAATGTGTCCATGTTGTCCGCTAGCTAAGAATGCTGCTCCCATTCTCTAGGCATCACCACTTTCGCAGGGCATCATGGGTCATGACATTTTAGTAGGGGCTTGATGGATGGAGGTTTTGTGCCTGCATTGCATGATTTCAAATTTTCTGCCCTCTGATTTGAAGAAACTGCTACTTCTACTACTATCGCTATAACAGCAATAATGATATTAAACCCAATCATCATCATCATCATCATCATCATCATCATCATCATTATAAATTTTTCTTCAAATATCTTTGGAGAGATCCAAGGACACTTACAGTTCAAACTTTCTATACAAACCATATCTGTTACTTACAGACTTCCAGTGCCTTTAGAAAGCATTTCTATGCATTTTTAGCGTTGCAATCTACACACAAAATGCACTGCATTTTTTTTTTAAAATCATCAGTCCACACAAAATACCTAATAATGACAAAGTATAAAAAGTTTTTAGAAATGTTTGCAAATGTATGGAAAATGAAATGCAGAAATGTCTCATTTACAGTACGTAGTCCTTGGAAAAACACATGAGTGTGGCAGTTGTGTTGCTCAGTCTGGTAATGTGCACAGCCTGGGATATGTGCATGTGTTTGAACTGCCTGGCTCAACCTACCCACTGCTCAGGTCTAATTTTCCACCATCTGACCATGAAAACAGGACAATATGGTTGTGGTTATGGACTTAGCAGTGGGCATTTTCCCCCTTTTGTTCTGATTTTGAATCTTTTTTTTTGTCTGTACTGTTTCATTATATCTACTACTCTGTATTTTTGTGTTGGATGTTGTGGGCACTTTTGTTTGATGTAAATGTTCCTGTGACATCATTGCTTCGTATTTTACTTGTGTCTCTTCTATGTACCTTGTGTGAGGCTCTGAGTAAATCATGGTGGTGTGGCCATGTTCATCTCTCCTCACTTAACCTATTAAAAAACCACAGGCTTCCCACTGTGCCTGTAATAATAATAATAATAATAAAAAAAAAAAAATCCATGACTTTCCACAACCAAGCCAGAGTGCTTCAATTTCCTTTTTCTAAAGAGATGAACATTCTGGCTTTGACTCCAGTTGAGATGAAAGCCACCATCTAATGCAGTGGATGCCTAAGTGGTAAAACCCATCCTACTGTATTTCTATACAGTGACTCATTTGTAAAATTACCTGATATTTCCCGACCTCCCCACAGAGTGTATCAAATTCTCTGACTTTCCTTGTCTCTAGATGCTATATTCCATGGAGTAATGCCAAATGCAGCTCCATGTTTTTTTCATTTCATGTAATCTGTGCTCAGATCATACTCACATGAGATGTCACCTAGTGGTAGGTACCTGTAAGTGCAATCATCTGGTCCAGTAAAGAGCCTTTCCTTTTGGTTTGAATGACTGATACTCAAGTAGATTTTTAGTGAATTCCATACAATTTGAAGTTAAGTTACACAGATATTGGCTTTTTTTTGTTTTTGTTTGTTTGTTTGTTTTTTTTAAAATAGGTATCAGCCAGTAGGTGTTACACAGCACTGAATTCATGGAGGCCTCCCCTTCTTCAGAGGTGGAACTCTGTAAAACCTGCAATGAAAGCTGTCTCACTTTTCATTTAGGAACTGCTAACCTAATTCCATCAGTCTGGCTCTCAGTGGAGGTTTCTAGTGTCCCATGATAGTCACTGACAATTCATCCAAACTTAAATAACCCACTAATCCACCAGTTTAAATATATACCATAAATATCCTGACAAAAAAGATCTCCTGGTAAGTTCAAGAATTGGAAATTTGATGAACTTCAACAACAGTGTATCTAACCAGAATTTCTGCGTTCGCTTACTAAATTAGCCTACGATTAATCGACTAACCGTATAATCTATGCTGTATTTATATCTCAGTATTAGGGTTAAAAGTATTAGGGTCATTAGGGATATCTCAGAATTAGGGTTAAATATCAGTATGGGTTTATGTATATACACATATTTACATACAGATGTTAAAAGAAACAACAACAAAGAAACCAAAATTAAAAAGTAAGAAAATATATGAAAATTAGGATTACACAAATATTTTTAAAAAAAGATGATGGGATGCCCTAGTGGCTCAACAGGATAACTGTGTACCACTTGTTAAGGCTGAGTCGTGATTATAGCGTCGTGTGTTCTGACCTCAGGCCACTTTGCTGCATGTCACCCCCTCTCTCTCCCCTGCCTTTCCTGTCTCTAAATCCTTAAAAATGCTGTATACATGAATATCAAAAATATTTAAAATGCTCAAAAAAAGGTATCTTTGGTGCACTGTGGTAGCGCACCTGGTAGAGCGCGTACCACTTATCAAGGCTTACTGCTGTGTCCTGGGTTCAAATCCCAGCCAATAATATAATTAAAATTTGACCATTGTCATGCTAAAAATTCCCAGTATTCATGTTCCCTTGGAATTATATTCTGGGTTATGTGCCAAGCAGGGGCCACGTGCTTGTGTGTTTTTCTTTCCTCCTGTTTTTCCTTCCCTCTTGCTTTTCTTTCTCTCCTCCTCCCCTGCTGTCTCTCCAGGTGTCAGCGATGGGATTGGTTTCCACCTGTGATGTCCTGTCCTGCGGCCCATTGGCTATTTTGACTTTGGACTGGCCAATCCTCCTCCAGAGCCCTCAATAAAAGGAGCACCAAAGAGTTTTGCTCTTTTTTTTTTCTTTTCCTGCCATTAGTATGCCTGAGCGTTTGTAAATTGAGTAACTTGCTAAAAAGGTATGTGGTTGAGGGTTGGAAACTATTGGTAAGTTGGGGGTACCCTACACATTTCCACTCTTGTAGAAGCACTGTTTAGACACACCAGGCTTAGTGGTTGGTGCCTCTTTGTATGTTTTTGTGAGGTCCTTGTTTTTTTAGATAAATTAGTCAGGCCTTTTTTTCAATGTTGTTCTCAGGATTAGTCCAGTCAGGCCTAGTTTTGTTATACTGATTTCATTTATTTGGCACAACCATTCACTTCCACCTTCCCCCACTTAGAGAACCTTGTCTTGTTTGGAAATAGATATACGCCCTGTGAATAAATAATTCATTAATTCAACACTTTTTTTCACTACTATACTGACTCTTAATAATTGTGATTGTTGTGTTTTCTCCTTTTTCTCCTGTTTAAAAAGGGGATGTAACATCTGTCAGGGTGGAAAATCATCTGGAAGACAACTTACACCATATGACAGTGAAATGCTCATGGAACAGTTACATAATAGCAATGATACTAACACTATTGCTACCATTACTGCTATACAGCTACTACTGACACAACAATTTTTCATTCAATCCCTACTCATACAAGTGGTTTTCAAAACAAACCATCAGTTGTTTTTGAACTTCATTCATATCTACAAGCTCATATTTATCAGACTGTAGTTTGTTTGGCCTTAGTTTGAACTCTGCCTCCGCTAGCTCAGCTTTAGGTACAGTACCAACAGTGTTATGTTCTGAATTGTTACACCCTGCGTGTTTGCTTAACAGTATACATCTGCTGGCTTGCATCAGCTGACACACCCTTCACCAGGGCATAACATAGTGGAGCTGCTGGCTTTAGTCTGCTGTCCCCTGGTGGTGAAATTAGGTTCCTACATACAAGTGCCACATTCTCACCAAATCGGAAATGCAGGAGAGTGGAGAGAAAATCGAGAGTGGAGAGTAAATTGTTTCTTTAAAAAGCACAGAAAAATCCAGTTGAAGATTTACTATGAGCAGAATTTACACTCAGTGTTTGATATGAATTGTCCTGTAGTGGTAATCAGTCATTTTGAGTTTTTATTGTTTATTTATTTAATCAGCAACTTACTATTATTCAATTCTTAACTGTATAGTCCACTGGAAAGGAGGTCATTCATTTCAAGGCGAATATCGCTACTAGCCACCAAAGTGGTGGTCATGGTAGTTCACCGAGGCAGCAGCTATAATCATATCTTTCAAGGTTTAACGCTCCGAAACCTGAGCAAATTCACTTGATTTATTTCAAAAACATTACATATTTCAAATTAAATCACCAGAAAATGACCATAAAAAGACCAAAAAATTACCCAACATTTTTGGGGAAAAAGGAACAAACTCACCATGAAACTTGCATAAAATTACAAAAACAGAAAACAAACAGAAAATGAGTAAACATTTAAAAAAAAATCATCAGAAAACTTAAAACTTAGTTAAATAAATCAAGTGAATTTTGTTCAGAGGGTGTAACAAAACCTTTCAAACTGAAGCTTGCCCAAAGGCTCCAGGGATTCAAAGGGTTAAAGTAGGCCGTTTCTGCTCTGGATTGTGCATCAATGTTGGCAGTTTAAAACAATAACATTACAGTTTTAATAAACACATTCAGTCACTAATAATCATTGCTTTATTTGTACAGAATAAATAACAGCATGCTACAAAATGTGTATTCCTCTTGTCCTGCCTTAACTGTTCTGTTCTGAGTGTGTGTCGTTCAGGTGAAGGTCAGAGGTCAGTGAGGAGGGATGGAGGCCCAAGCTAACAGGGTGACACTGTAAACTTCTGTCTTATCTCCCTTCAGGGTAAGAGGCACACACACCTGTACCACCTCGTTAACCTGAAACACACACACACACACACACACACACACACACACACAAACACACACACACACACACACACACACATACAAACACACAAAATCAGTCAGCACTCCTAAATAAATACCTACTGCAGACTGATTTGGGTTTGAGGGCTGAATGATATTTTGTGCCAATATTCAAAGGGGTGGTTTCCCAGGGATTAAATTAAAGATGGACTAGGTTTTAGTCCAGAATAGTTGATCATGGCCTAAAATGTGGCTTTCCAAAACACAATTAAACTTTTGTTACTTCTGGACTATGGAGTCCAGTTAGCCTTGAAGGTAGGGACAGCTGAGATGGTTTGGGCATCTAATAAGGATGCCCCACAGATGCCACCCTGGGCACCTGGCACCTCCACAGGAACCACAGAAGCCCTTCTCAACCAACAGTTCTGGTTCTTAAACTGGTTCCATTTGGGATTCTTGGAACCATGGTGCTAATGAGCAAATTGGCCTGTGTTTGCACCAACTGGTTGCTGTCCACTGACTCCAGCATTGTTGTGGCTGAATTCAGCCTCAGTCTGCTGGTTTGCTGGTCTGTGACCCAACATGCCATCAAGGAGCTCATTATACTCCCCTATATAACTCCATCCAGCACCACTTTCACTAGGTCCTTTTTGGAGTCTCTGTACTTTAATTTTTTTGAATGTTTTCAGGATTTGGTCATGGATCATCTCTATCTTACCCTGTAGAACAATACACACCTACTTAGCACTTTGTAACTGTGTGTTTTGAAAAGTGCTATACTGTGTGTTGTGTGTTTTGAAAAGTGCTATACAAATAAAGTTATTATTATTATTACTTTTGTTGTCGTTATGGATCCCAGTTCAGGTCCTACGACTACTACTACTGTTTAGGTCCAGCTGGGAACCAACGTTTTGAGTTCCAAACCAATTTATTTTTGGTCAAAATGCTCAGAGCAATTCAAAATTAGTAACCAGTTCTTTGTTGGTAGAAATAGCCAAAGAGAAATCTGCATAGACTCAGGACAAATTGTAAAGTCTTGGGAATCTCCGGGGAGGAACTGGAGGAAATTACTACAAAAGAGGATGCCTGAACTGCTCAGCTTGCCCTGCTGCCTGTGTGACCCTGGCCTTGACCAGCACCCAGTAAATGGATGAGTGGATGAATGGGTGGATTAAGTAGACACAGGTAACTTTACAGTCCTAATTCTTGGAGTTCGGTAAGGTCTTAGCAAGGTAACCATATGCCTGCTAAGCCAAGTGAAGAAGCAAGTGGCTAGTAATTCAGTTTTCCCCCACCTTGTATCCACTTTGAGCAGTCCAAGAGATGGTGATGGTACAGCTCTGGCCTGCCTCCACGGTGCCTCTGCTTGGCTCCACAGTGAAGCCCTGCTGCTGCAGGGATGCCACGTTATCCCAGTGAAACTCACCACTCTGTGGTAACAGAGGAAACATGATTTGACCTGGTTGCAAGTTAAAAACATATCTCCACCCTCACGAGCCAAGAACTGGAACACTACTGGTTTTGACTGTGGCTGGTGAACTTATCCTGCCAAACCACTATTATGCCACTATTATACTACTGCTGTACTATTATATTATTATTTTTGCTAATATTATTATTAATCTATTATTATATTAGTACACTATTCTATTATTATTATTATTATTATTATTATTATTATTATTATTATACATACTAACAATATACTATAATATATACTATTACTTTGATCTTTATACCCATAGTTTTTATAATTACAGTCCCACAATGACAATTACAGCAACAGTGTGTTGTTATATATCATATATTGTATTTATTTTCCATAAGTATTCATAATGATTAAGAACTGAGATTAATTAAGAATTGAAGAACTAAATTGCAAATCATTTTATGCCAGTTCATGAAAAGTGACACTCTTAAGCACAATGCCCTTCGGAAAAGTTGAGCCAATTGTGGTTGTTGATTTATTTGACGTCAGTAAAAGAGATGTTAACATGCAATTAAAACTGTACAGGATAACAGAACACAAAAATGTGGTCCTTACAGACAGGATGACTGACAGGGAAGAATGACAACTGACATTGCAAAACATGAATAAAAACACTATGGAACATACAAATAAAGAACAAGAGTGTACTCAGTAGAGTGCAGATCTCCTCTTTTCCGGACATTAGGCTATCCAGTGTGCTCAACAAAACTCTGGGAGAGACTCAGCAGCCAATTTTATTGTCAAATGCTTTTTGAATTACAAATTATACTGCTGTATATTTCAAATATAATACAGAGCAGTGTGCAAAATGCACCATAAACTCTCAATGCCTCTCCAGTTTAGCTGTTTCTTGTTCTCTGTGTGTGTGTTTTACTTTATTACACACACTACACCAGTGGTCTGGAACCTATGGCTCATCAGCCATTTGTGGCTCTGTGTCAGAAATGATATGGCTTTCCACAGAAACCATGTTTCAAACAGAGCGCAAATTAAAATAGCAAAATTAAAACTTAACTTAAACTTAAGGTCTCTCTCTCTTTCTCTCTCATTCTTTCACACACACAAACATACACACACATGCACACACCACACAGACACACTAAAGACCTGTGAAGACTAGGTAAATAGTCTGTATGAAAAAACAACAGCTGTGTTTCATAGAATTTTTTATGTTCTGTTGAGTTTCTTGTCAGCAGTGTGTAAACTCATCCAAAAAAACACAAAGCATGATTTTTTCACCTGTTTCATTCTGTTTATCGTTGTTTTGTTTTTTTTTATTGGCTCCATGTTTTTGAAAGAAATCAAGTGAATTTGCTCATAATTTGCAAGCTTCATATCAGGTTATCGAGGGCAAAATCACTTCAAATGGGCGAGCAGGTCAGTGATTCTGGAGAAAGGTTTTAGACATTTGAACAAATTCATCAACAAATTTCAGTGAATAGTGTCCGTGTACGTAGCTGTTATGCTTTGTTTGTTGTTTTGTTTTTACTATTGTTTTTATGGCTTATTTTGTATTGTGATGTGGCTTTTTGACCTTTGTCTGTATAATATAAATAAACATAAATAAATGAATAAATAAATGGCCTCACAATTTGCCTGCTGTTTATTACATGAAGCTCTTTGTAAACCCTGTTTTAGAGAAGTTCTTCTTATTGTTATGATTAGCGGTGTTTGTAAGGCTTTATAGACATTGTAAATGCATTACACTCTGTAAAACTGCATTCTAACTATTCACATGCAGAAAATGAGTTTAAGAACAAAATGAATTGATATTAAATTGTAATGTTCTAATCTTTGTCTGATGATTCTAGTGCAAGAAAAGCTCATCTTTGTTTCTAATTTATGATCTGCTTGCAATGCATCACAGTGCGCCTAAAGCAAATATTCTACATGTGACAGCAATAGTCAAGTTCTTTTACAGTACCTTCTTGACAGGCAGCATAGAGCGGATGCAGCCCACCTCCAGCTCCCTGACAGCAGGTCTGACAGCCCCATCACTGTAGCCCCCCCGCAGGGTCAGCAGTATGGGGATGCTGGGCTTCTCCAACATCTCTGACTCTGGAACATGGAGACAGGAGAGAAAGAGGGCACTACTGTCTCACTATGTCTTGAAATAAGCAATGTGCTGAAAATTGCAGCACAGTGTTTTGGTGCTACTGTCATGACATTTGTGATAAAGCGTTAAAACAGACAACATGCAAGCGTTGTAACAAACAGTTGTAACTGAAAAAGCAGGGTAACCACAGGTGCTACTAATGACATTAATTAAGGTTTCATTAATTAAGGCTGGTGTTAGTAGACCCAACCTGGAACAGAACCTATGTTTACCCTGCTAGTTCATGTCAAAATGGCTGCTGTGAAAAAGATGCAATGCAAGTATTCGTTGTTTACCTGAGAATGTAATTCTTTCCAGGGGTGGAAAAATGGCTAAAACAGTATTTCGACCACTTGACACTAAAACTCCTCACTGAAATCCACTATTATATTACTACTACTACTACTGTTATAACAACTACAATAATAGTTTCATGTATACTTGTGCTGAATAAAAAAAAGCATCAAAATCTTGATTTTCAGTTCTTATAGACAACCAGTTTACTACAATAAATATGTAATCAGTCAAATTACATCATATCCATCATACCAGAGGTGGACCACACTGACTGAACCAGATCTGATGTTTAATGACAGAAATCATATGGACCCCGTATACTGGTCAAATAAAAGCCTATAGAGAATATTTGTTGCTGTTGCATGCTTAATAAAGTGTGCAAGTGACAGTGATGCGGACAGACGCTACCTGTGAGTTGTTCACTGGGTATTAGTGGAGGGAGGAGAGATTCAATGGGCACTGTCAGCCGGTCTCCTCCAGAAACATACATGTTGTGTGAACAGGCAGCACCCTTCAGATCCATCACACACACCTTACTCTAGGGGAGGAAAACAACACAGGGTTAGGAATGTTCTGTCATACAGAGCAGTTCGACAGCGAGAACATTCTTGAGGAAGGGATTTTGGCCAAAAGAACCCATTTAAAACTATACAAACATCTCATCCTGACTGGAATTGCAGAAAGTGATTTGAGTTGTGACAGCTGATGTTGTTTACACTGCAAGCGTCACATCCTGCATGCTCCAATCCACTCCTGCTGGAGGATAGAGTGGAACAAGAGGCGCGACACATCTAAAAATAGTCTTTCCCCAGAGTGTTGATGGACGAAAGCCATCGCATCACTTGCTACACTCTATCCTCCATCCACTCTATCCTCTCTATGACTTGTCTAGACAGCCTCATTGATTATAATGGGAGCAATCTGTTCGTTTGTTGATGCTCGCTTACCATGCTTGCAGGAAGTGAGTGATTTGTGACCACTAGAGGGTGTTGAGAGCTCATACTGTGTAAACACATGGAGCCAGTCCTGCCTCCAGGTTCACCATAGATTGCTAATACAAAACCGATAATTAAAAAATTAAATTAAACTTAAAAATGTGGTGAAGCTGCAGACTTTCAGTGACAAAGTAAGCTGCTTTGAATGAACTTCTACTGTTGCCACATTGCTCATTGTAGCAACAAAGGCACTCGTGTGATTAATCTGATATTTGGATGCACTTTGAATGAAGTTGGTGAGGTGGTGGAGGAGGGCAGAGGAGGAGCTCATTCTCGGGCTGCGACAGAAATTTAGAAAGCTCCAACCAGACAATAACAACAGGCTGGCTGTAAATTGTATGGTGGAAAGAAAACCCACAGTGATGACTCTCAGGGCTCTAGTTTCGCAGACCTGGTGAGGCGGGGGCGTAGCACAGATGTGCTTCGCCAACTGGGTGTGGCCAGGCGGATTTTCCAAGTTTGGCACGCCGTTCTCGGTGGCACAAGTACTCCGCTGTCCCTCCTACCGGCGGAGGGAAGGAGAGAAGGCATGGAGTGGGTTTGACACAGCCGATTCACATTTAACCAATCAAATGAGCCCCTGTCCTCGCCTTTAAAATGCGCTGCGTGAAGGCGTAATGAAAGTTTACACAGCTGATATGGAGGTCTACTGCCGCAGGCGGAGCGGAGCTCAGGAGACAGGCGCGGAGCGGAGACCGGCGAGCAGTGCGGACACGTCACCAAAACCTCACAGGCAGGCTTCCGGAATGTCAGACACATGAACAATGCAATAAATACCGAAAAAAAACACTATTCAATGCTACGATCACAATCAGCACATACATATATCTCCATATCAACTGTCCCGTCACAGCTGATGTCAGATCAAAGGAGGTAATGTGCGCCAGCCAGCCAAACTTCCACTGCGCCGGCTCCGCTCCGCCTTGCGCTGAAAGTAGACGTGGTTTCAGATGGCGAGCTTTTGGCGCACCTCGGCGAAGCCTTTTGGCACGAAACTGTCACTGCGCCAAGCCGAATCTGTCGGCACCTCCCCCCGCTGCGCCGCCACTCCCATCTCGGCGAACCTCCGCCTGCGAAACTTGGACACTGTCCGCCTCTGCCGCTTCGCCGGTCGAAACTAGCTCTGCGCGGGGTTCGCCTCACTGCGCCACCCCGCGCTGCGCCGGGAAACTAGAGCCCCAACTTTGCCATGGGTCATTGTACCATAAAAAAAAAAAAAAAAAAAAAAACATGTAATTTTGCTTTATCTTGCTCTAAGCATTCATTTATTAAATTTAGGAGTCAGAATTACAGTTGGGGTGGTGAGGGTTAAGATTAACTCATACAATAATGTTGCTGCTGTAATTTTACTTTATCAGTTTTCAGTGTGTTCAATTGGTGTGATTGTATTTGCTGTATTTCCAGTCCACTCGGTTGTTTTATTCAAACTTCACAACAAGGATGATTATTATTAACTTTTTCCCACACTATAGAATTGAAAGGAGATACACAAACATGGTATTGCTGATTATCAGCCCAGGGGACCACGGAGCAACTAATGAAGATATTTCCCCACCATGTGGACTCACATAATGCCCAGGGACCTATACAACTCAACACTCTACCAAAGTTCAATTTTGTTAACCGCGAAAACAAGATGGCATGTTTTTGTAGACTGGTAAAGCCTTCTTTCAATTCTAAATATATCACTGTCAGTGCCACCAGCAAAGCATCCCCACACCATCACACCTCCTCCCTCATGCTTCATGGCGGGAACTGCACACGCAGACATCATCTGTTCACGTTCAGGTTCACGTTGACGGAACCAAAAATCTCAAATTTTCAGAACAATGGGCAGAGTCCACTGGTTTGATGTTCACTGTCTGTGTTGGCCCATGCAAGTCTCTCTTTCTAATTTGTCTTCTCCCAGTAGTGGTGTCTTTGCAGCAGCTCTGCCATAAAGGCCTGTCTTCTGAAGAGTTGATTTTGAGATGTGTCGTGCCAGTCGATCTACAGGACTCCTGGTTTCATCATCACACTACTATTTTTCAGTGAATACAACCATTTTGTTGATTGTGTTACTATTGACAAACCTATCAATGAAAAGTGGGCTCCAGTTGAACAGTGTGGGGTAATTGAGCCTTCTGTGAAATTCCACCTACAAACACTTTTTTTGGATTCAAAACATGCTGTCTTTAGTCCAGTAGCCTTTCTGCTACAGGGTTTGTGTCTCTGCTTCTCCTTGCTCTGTCCTTGTCCATCTGTTGCAGTTCCAAGTTGCTGCACTCCAATTCATGTAGCCTAAATCAGGTCAGCCCACAAAATCAAAACAGTCCACACCAATTTCAAAATCTGAAAGTAGGGAGCCATTGTCAGTCATTTTACCAAGACAAAAAAAGATAAAAATCTGAAACTTTTTTGGCTTGTTGAACTGTTGAAGGGTCAACTCTGCTGCCCCGCAGTCTACAAAAGCCAGGAGTCATTGCAATGAAAGGGTTTTTTTACGAGTAGCCTATATCACTGAAGTGTGGGCATTTAAAAAAGAAACTTAAGATTGATTCTGTGCTGACTGCACAGCAAAACTGATGTATTTACTGACAACATGTCAGAGAAGTCAGAAATACATCCTAACCTCAAAATACCAAAATTGTCTGTTAAACATTGGCCTTTACATCAAAATACCTTTACGATAACATTTAAATGTACATGTGTTCAAACTTTTGACTGGCATTGCACAAACTGCACTGATGTTTAAACTGACATGATGGTGAGTAGATCATGGTCAAGTGTGTGTGTGTGTGTGTGTGTGTGTGTGTGTGTGTGTGTGTGTTGTTCTGCTGACCTTATTCATGAGCTCCAAACTGAGTCTGTCAGAATAGTTAACAGACTGGTGGTCAGGCTGGAAGGTGACAGTGATGTCCTGGCTCTTCCCTGGAGCAATGGTGCCCTCTGTTGGCATCACACTGAACACACTCAGCCCATTGTAGTTTTGTGTTCCTGGTATAAGATGCAGTATAAATATAAATGACTACTTCTACTGCTATTATTGCTACTTGTCATACTGAATGAATAAATGGGTGATTTTTTTTTTCCATGTCTGGTTCTATGGCTCATCCCTTGTGGGATTATACAGACACATTATTAATAATACAAAGTCTAGTACCACAAACACAAAGTAACACAAAGGCAAACAAAATATGAAAAAGATATAAATGATAACAATAATAACACAGATTTGTAAGTAAAAATAAGAACAATAACGTAAACTGATCAACAAAACACATAAAATAATACAGAAAGGGGAGAAAGAGGAGAATTAGAAGGGGATGGAGTGAGACAAAGAGAGAAAGAGCATTGATTTAATTTTGGCTTCTGATAAAATGAATATGCTGTGTAAAATCTATCCTGAGATTCCATTTCATTGTTGTTTGCAAGTATTTTTCACATGTTTGTAGTTTATAACCGACAGTATGAACATAATGTAGGTTTGTGACTGATTTCCAACCCATTCACTTTTGTATTTTGTCATAGCAAGATCAACATCCTCACATCCATTAGCTATCTGTGGTTGTAGAGATGCTCAGGTCCATGCTCCTGAAGGAGTTCAAATATACCACAATCCCAACCAAAGCTAAAATGACTACTGCTAATACCAGTACTCAAACATTTTTCTATTGCTTGTTTGATGCTGGGGAGCTGATGCATGTCTTTATTTATTTATTTATAAATTTTTACTGTAGAGTCACGATTATTAAATGTGTTGTGAAGTTACAAAGCCATAGGGTTACCATGCAGTTAGTCAATGTGTGGAAATCTAAGGATGAATGTGGAACTTGAGGCAACACCCGCTGACAACTGCTCTGTAGTACATTGACGTGTATTCTGTACATGATGTGTTTTATATATGAAATTTGATTGGCTGATGATGAATTGATTTACACCACAACTACTGTTAATGCTACTGCCACTACTACTTAACTCTACCATACTAATAAATGCTATTAACAAAGTACAGGATCAACCTGTATTTGCCAATCCCTCTATAGGAATAAGGGATAATGTTTTTACCTGACACCCCCTCATTTATAGAACAAATGAAACAATTAAACAAATGAAATAATATAAATAATATATAAAACAACAGACAAATGAACACAAGTGCGTCAGAGATAACTTTACATACAAGCAAGTCTGAAAAGTTGACATCTTGGGGCTATTCAGGTTAGATTTCCCTTGGTGGAAGTCAAACCCCTCTGCTAAGTCAGCTACAGTTACTACTGACAGTGGAAGGAAAGACTAATGGCCCCATCTTACGTCAGAGTCCCTAAATCCGTTATTTGGGGATTTAGCATTGCGTAAGAGGCATTCCCCCGCAAAAGTTGCTATCTTGCACACCTGCCGTTATCCCTAAAACACTTGCCAGTTAAACCAATCAGCCAGTTATGCCAGTTAAACCAATCAGTGTGCCAGCTGCCATTGCCTTTAAGAGCAGGCTGCGCTATCCCAAATCTGCAAACCGAAACCCGTGATGGAGAGAGGAAGGTCACCACGCTTCACCGAAAACGAGGTTAAAGCAAGGTGGCTTTTTATAGAGTGAGTTAATTAGGGAGGTGGAGCCGCATGTGCACGTCCATGTGTCCAAGTGGATGTGCATTGAAGCCGCCTGGGCGTGCTCTTGTAAAAGCCCAAATGGGATAGTGGGTGGTTTGAGGACCCGCTATACGCTTTCCCTAACGTGTGTGGTCAAGATAGCAATTGTAGGGAAAGTGCATAAACATGCCCACGGACACACCTCCAGGCGCAAATAAAGGAGTCGGCATAATGTATAGCGGGTAGTGTGGCTGCAAGATACCGTTTTGGGATAGTGGAAGCTGCTAAATGCATAATTCACAGGTAGCGGGTAGTGGCAACAGGTAGGCCAGTGTGAAAGATAGAGCCCTCAATCTCAAATCCAACTCCTTTTCCTTTGGTGCTGTGGCAGTCAAAAGTTGTCAGTAAGCTCTAGCGAGTCAGTGCAGTGAAAGTTGTTGAAACTTACCCACAACGGGCTGAATATGTGATTCTGTATAACTTCTGAGCAGCAGGGGCAGGCTGTCAGCTCCACTCTGAGGCCTGGATGGACAAAGGCTGGTCAGCAGTGCCCTGAAACCCACCGCCACTGCCGAGCGGTTCTGCAGCTGAAAGCATATAAGGGCTACCTGTTATTAAGTAGGTTCCCACAATGTTAAAGGGACAATTCACCCATTTGGAAAAATCTGATATTTTCCTAGCTGTTGTAAGACAGTGGCTGTAGGACAGTAGCGGTGCTATCTTCCTCTCATTGTTACTGAGTGCTGGATATTGGCTGGATGCTCCAAATGCTAACTGTTAGCCTTCTGCCATTGAGCTGGACTTCCCCCCAGTTAACACTAAAAATAACTGCCTTTAACCACTCAAAGAAGGTTTAACATCACTTTAAAGTGTCGCTTTCTGACACACTATCAAGTGTGTACGGACAATAGTTTTGTTCAAATTACTGTTTAAAACTATATTTTTCCTGTTATCAACATCAAGAAAGACCCAATAACTTCTGCACTTCCTGTATCACTCCACGCGAGAGGAGCAGCAGCCACCAGAGACTGAAGTAGATTGCATGAATTTTCTATTGTTTGTTTTACTCACTGAACACAAGTTGGAGGACAAACATGCCTAGAAAAAGGTACTCACATCGCCCTACACTATGCAGTTCTTAAGATATGGCAATTCCACATGTTGGATATCTACCAAATATAATCACACCCACCACCACTCCCCTGTTTGGCCAAACAGTGTGAAAAGCTAATCTGTGCTTGACCAACCTCTTCACAAAATTGAAAAATGTTGTATGAATCTGAAAATTACATGCATTTTTATGCCATCAATAATCAGTTGTTGGCCCATGATCAACCTTTCCACCAAGTTTTGTACAAATCCATTCATAACTTTTTGGGGTATCCTACAATCAAACAAATAAACAAACAAATAGACAGAGTGGGGCAAAAATATAACCCCTATTCAACTGCATGGTCAGAGCCAATAACTTTCTCTGGAGCTGTAAATAATCTGCCTCCTAGTGGCAATTACTAGTAGGACCATTTTTTCAAGGCTCCATTCAAAGACTGGAGCAAATATTGACTTCAAATACTGGCTGCAAATTGTCTCTAATATCTCCCACTTGCAAACATGACATCAAATCCATCAATGTTGACAATCCAGGGTAATAAAAATCAAAATTACCACTTATAATCATACTAACAACAATCAACTCTATTTACAAAAAATGGCATCATCTGCTGTAGCTCATGAGGTTGATTTTGAATTCATATATAAAAATAATTTTGGACATGGGGGTCACTAGTTAAACTAGTTAATGCTTCCAGATAAACCTGTTGTCCTTCTGCTTCTTCCCATTTCACATGAATGCAGCATCATCCCACTGCAGCTGACACACTCTGCTGACTGACCGTGAGGACTTGTGTGGTGCTTTCTTTCTCCAACACATAGCCAAATTGGAGCAGGTCTCCAGTGGGAGAGGCGGTGATGACAGGGACCACACCCTCCCCATGCAGAGTCACCTCCAGGGTCATCTTGGGGCTACGCACCTCCAGAGTCTCCAGGTACTGGGAGGGTAGGTGGGTGTTGCAGAGTGGGGGTT
This sequence comes from Myripristis murdjan, assembly GCF_902150065.1. Lineage (NCBI taxonomy): Eukaryota > Metazoa > Chordata > Actinopteri > Holocentriformes > Holocentridae > Myripristis > Myripristis murdjan. Next base: position 33,258,782 of record NC_043986.1, on the reverse strand, counting down.
AGTGTATGCATGTTTCTTCCATTTTTTACAAGTTTTTTTTTTTTTTTAATTTCCATTTTTAACTAGTTTTTCAATTAGTTTTTCAGATACTTCAAGCAGCTCTGCACATTCTGTAAAGTGCATGGTAGTTCCACATATATAAGACAATAACTGATAGAAGCACATTTTTGAACCAACACATATATATAACTTATTACTTATATATATAAATTTACATATAAACTTGTATATAATTCAGTTATTACAAGCCATTCTAGATATATCACTAGTTATTACTAGGGGTATGAATCTCTGGCTAAATAGAGATCAAATACAATTCATGTCTCACCAGTTGGTAATTTGAAGAATTTCATATAGGTCAATTTATTATTTTTGAAATGACTCAGTTTGAAATTTGTAAATTTGTAAACCATGATTAAAATCAATCATCTCGTTCCACACTTTTAGCCAAAATTGCATATCCAGTTCATAAACAATTCTAATACTCTAATGCTATCCTTTTGCTTCTGAAATCTGAAGAAAAAATTAGACAGCAGAATTTGCAAAACATTGTTGACAGAAAAGTTGAAAATCAAGCCATTCTGTTAGAGCAACACAGAATTAATTCATTAGTATTAATTCAGCTTGACTGAGCTGATGGATACACTTGAGCTGACCAAATTTATGATTGATGCAATGATATAATGAATGGAATGGATCTATTACACAAATGTTTTTTTGATTGGTAAGTGTAATATTAGTTTTGAAATGGCAACTATTGCAAAAAGTGTGCCATCACCCAGCATGGGCTCTTGTCATTTTTAGGCATTCAGCTTCAGCTCCACAACACCGATGACTGTGTGACTCACCTTCTTCTCTAGAGCTGGACTGAAGGCTAGTAACAGAGTGTGCTTTTCTCCAGGTTCTATACATCTGAGAGCATTGAGCAGGCAGAAAGGACCATTTATGTCCAAGAGTGATGACTTCAACTTGACAAAGGTTAAAGAAACTCACTGGTGAAAAGTATCTAGTTATAACTATTCTTGTAAAAGTATTTGATTTTGTTCGATTGAGTAATGCATTAGTTTACTCTGTGCTTTCATCTCTATGTTGACACTACAAAAAATATTTTTTCATAAATACTTTTACTTGAGTATGTTTAAGTTTTAGAGAAGAGTCATCAGTGTAATGAGATCTGTTATTTACAGAACAGTTACAGCATAAAACAAGCAAGACTGCGCTATAGGATTATTGATATTAAGAGCATGTGTAATCATCATTATCAAAACACACATTTTATATTGAGTAAACTTGGTTTGTCTGTATAATGATAAGAACAAATAACTTCTACACTGGCTTCTGTTATTTACACTTATACACTGAACTTATGCTCTAAAACTAAACTAACTAAACTGACTGGGCTGAAAGACAGTAATTTTAAAGTGTCCTAATCTTACACTTTTACACATTTTTAGTGTTCTAGATAAGCACTCTTACTATTTTTACTTGAATAAAAAAAATCTCAAGTATCTAAATATCTCTGCATAGTCACTGGGCTGCATTAGATGATTATTCATTTGATTATTCATTTGATACAGAATGTATGATGTTATCCATTTTCATAAAGCATTGTTGTGTATGAGGCATATTAGTGCACTTTGCAACCCCCTCCAACCAAAAAAAGAATAAATAAAAAAGAGAAGAAAAATACAAGAAGAAAAACAAGAGTGTAAAAAATATGAGGCACTAGCATCTCAAAAAGTTTTGTTTTTTTATGCAATGCCATATATGTTATGTTAACATTCATGTTACCTATAGGATGAAACCTGGCACTTTTGGTGACCTTCCCTCTAGTGCCACCAACAGGCATCTGTGCTTGAGAGAACATATCTTATGAGCAGTAGGTATTGAAGAGAGATGCTACCAAGCGTTGTTTAAAATTCATGAAAAATCAAACTGAGTAAACTGTTTTTTAATGTTTGCTTGGGAGTTTTTCTTTGCCCTCACAGATGGTCTCAGGTCAGTGATGCTTGGTAAGCTAGACTCAAGTCGGTAGGTGAGGCAGGCCTGTCACACTGTCCAACATGCTATCTGGTGTCTTTGTTTCCTTGGGTTTTATATTGTTTAGACACTGTATTGATTCCATCATTTTGTTTTGCCATTGTTTTTGCTGATTACCAAAAAACTCACTGCGACTCCTTTGCTTTGCAACTTTCAGTACAGTGGCTTGCAGAGCTACAATGATTAACTGAATAATAAATTAATACTATTAAATTAATAACCAACTATTTTGACAATCAATTAATCGTTTTGAGTTATTTTTAAGAAGAAAATTTCAAAATTCTCTGAATCCAGCTTCTGAAATGTGAATATTTTCTGGTTAACTGAGTCCTTTATGACAGCAAACTAAATATCTGGGTTGTGGACTGTTGGTTGGGACAAAACAAGACATTTTTCACCATTTCCAGACATTTTATAGACCAAACAACGTATGGAATGATAGAGAAAATAATAGACAGATTAATCTATAATGACAATAATCATTAGTTCTAGTGGTTTAGTTCATTAGCATTTACTGGGAAAGGATACATCCAAAGATTCCTTGGAAATATTGTGAATTGTGAATCTTTTGACCACTTTCTGGCCTATAAAGAGACAAAATAACACATATCATAAATACAAACAATAACACACACTTCATCACTCTGAATAAATGGTAAATGTTTGAAAGAACTGACCCACTGCCACTTGTCCGAAGTCTATGGTGTTTTGTCCATTGCTTGACGTCGCCACTAAGGGGGGCTGTATGGCAGGACAATTCAACTCCAAGTAGAGAGTATTGAGGGGACTGGAAGATATTGAACATGACAAGTTATGACTTAGTAGAATAAGTCCCATCTACTCTTTAAATGTAGTGCTTTGATTCAGGGGAAAGACACAATGTTGGGTGAGATATCTGTGTAAACAATTATTGATAATTGATACTAACTAGTACAATGTGTTTCAATAGCAACTTCTTCTTTGGAATTAAAAAAAAGATCAATTGTTTTTGGACTAAACAGAAGCAATCATTAAAACCATGTAGTCTCTCTATACTCTGTACTCTCAAAAATTTTCAACCCCCTGCTTTCGATGGTGGGATTTATATAATGTAATTCATAACAGCTGATTTTTACATGGAGTCCTATCCTCTAGCACTCCACTATGAATTATAAGATACTGACCATCCATCCAGAGTTCCAGACACTTGGATAATCTAGGCCAAGGAGCACTGAAGGTGTTCTGGCAGCTCATCATAGCCCAACACCTTACTAAGACACTTTATGTTGTTTTTTTTCCTTTCATTGGTCACCTGTCTTTATATCTGACATGGCAGGGCCTAAGTAGGTTGGCTGAATGGACTCTGACTTAGGATTACCTCCATGTTGGCTGGGCCTGTGGGTTTTCTGCTGAGGGGTCTCCGTCCCATAAAAAGCAGGGGACTGTGTATTGTCTGTAGCGCTGGGTGAATGAATACAGCAGAGACATCCTGCCCTCCTCATACTCCTCTGATCTGGAAACAAAAAAGTCAACACAATTAAACAAAGCAACAATTTCTACTCTATTGGATGTCTTACAGGATGATACCAGTGATCCTGAATGTTTTGCAAATCATGCTGTAGTACTAAATATTTCACAATGTATGATCAAATTTCTATTCAAATTTCAGCAATCTTATAAGATTCTGCTTCTGTGGCTAACAAAGCCATCACCGTTCATAAACCACAGAACTTACAATTGGTTGTGTAAAGCAAATGTTTCCCTGGGGACTATTTTCTGGTGAACAGATGTTTCACTCCGCCCAATTTCAAGTGATAAAAGCACAACAGTACTGCTGCTTTTAGGAAAACTAATGTGGACGACTTTATTCTGGTGATGGAATACTGGTGTGAAGAAAGTTTGAAGTCTCTGAAACTTCATTTTCATATTGTAATGGAATGAATGGAAATGAAAAAAGGGAGGAATAGGGAAGAAAAATCATATCAGAGTTCTGCAATACAACTGCTTGCTTCAGGAAAAAACCTAGCAGAAACAGGATGTATATACAGTTTGTAGATATTACATTGAACATGTAAAACCACTAGTATGGTCCTTTAAATATTACATGCAGGAATCCTTGATTTTCAGCAAGTCTCATCTGCACTACTTGGCAGTACCCATGGGATCATAATATGCATGGTGTACTCAGAGCAAGAAATAGAAACATGGCTGAAATAACTAGAACTAGGAGGGAAGCGAGTATACAAGTAACAGCCTTGTACGCTGATTTATATTTCAGTGTTACTGGATTTCAGAAATAGATTCTGCCCAACATACTAATTAGGTTTAGCTTACTTTTAAATACAGAAGGGAGGATGTGGAAGATGTTGCCAAAAGAATAAGCAAGTAACTCTTCTTATGATACTGCTCTTTGATATTTTGGCTGTGAAATATTTATTAACCTATGTTATTTATTATTCACTATCATTTAAGTTCAGCAAATGTGACATGTTTGCCAAAGTAATTTGTAGGACAACGTGAGAAGTAAGGTTGGTGATGGCAAGAAGACATTATAATATCTTCATCAGAAATCATATTCAGTTTTGGACCAAGAGGCATAAGAAAAAGAACCCCACCACAACATGACATCAAAGTTTTGATTAGATATAAAACAGAATCTTTATGTTCTCTCTTAAGTTACTTGACAACTTTCTCCCATGTTGGTTTGGTTTTAGGGTTAGGATTAGGATTAAGGTTAAATATTGAATTCATTTTGAAAATTTGAATTATAAAAAGTATTTGTCAAGAGCATAAGGAGGCAAGTTTGTGATTTTTGTCAGTTTTAGAGAACACCCTGATTTTTTTCTTCATTGATCTTCATTTTACCTGCTTAATTTATTGTATTTGTATTGTATAACTATAATTTATTGTATTTTTTGTACAGAAGCTAGCTTTCAATAGGTTTCAATAAATACCTGAGAAACTTAATTAAGTACATTCCTGATGAAGCTGTAGTTCTTGCAACAGTAAATGAGTTCACAGGCCAGACTTACTGGATATATTACACTTGCATGGAGCAGCAAATACTAGTATATAGTATATAAGAAAATAGTATATAAAAATCCAAACTATCACTTCAAGTAATTATAGTTATGGGTGACTTACTTGGCTATTTCTCAAACAAGCTATCTACTTTACCTCAGAATGTTTTTTTACAGCACTGAGGGCTATATAAATAAACTTGACTGAAAAGTTTGGATGAGAAGATTCGACATTGCCCATGTTAGATCTTGTCTGCAAACAGCTCTGGAAAAGTTACAGAAGCAGGAAAATGCAAAGGGTTCAGCCTCGCACCCTGGCTGTATGTCGGCAGGGCCAGGAAGCGTGGTTGGTCCTTCAGTCTTGGGGCTGACTGACACCTTGCTGTTCTTTGGATTAACAGCCTGTTTCCCTTGTAGCCGAGGCTGAAGCACTTTCTTCACCTTACTGGGTTCTGCTGCGACCTCTTGTTTAGTCTGAAAACATATCCACATGGAGTCATATTTATAATACACATACAGGACTGATGGGTTTATACCAGAGTTATACTGGTATGGAGAAAACAGAGAAGGGTCTGCCTCTCTGTGATGTTTCCAGCATAAATTGCAACAACCTGTACAAAAAAAAAATAGTCAAGGCTGGAAATTGCAAAGATTTTGAATTCAAGTCATTAATGTTACTTAACAAAGCTCACTATTTTTATCCAGAAAAAGATGGTGAAAGTGTGCAACATAAGTAAAGATCTCTAGTTCCTGTATTTGTGACTGTGATGCTGTCGGCCCTGAGTCTTCCCATGGCAATATTGTTGGGTTATTGGTCGCTCATTTCTTGTGGTGAACAGGCATAAGTGTGTAAAACCTACAATAAAACCTGTCTGTCTGCTTCAAAGAGCTCCAAACCCACACAGAATTTCATTAAGTAACACTTTTAATGGACTGCTTTTGTGTCCCATGATGATCTAAATGCAGATGTTGTACAAAGATTTGTTGAGAACAAAGATAAGAATAAAATTCTTCAGATAACTTTGTGGGGTGTGACAGCACACCAATCAACTTTACTTCAGGTCAAGGGTGCTTGCCAAAAAAAATTGTGGAATCAAAAGGGAATTCCATGGGGAAGGAAAGGGCAGAAACTCCATAGAACATACTGCAACACTGTTGTTTTTAGAGGAAACTTATTTATTGTTACAAAACAAGCTTAATGCATTTCAACATGCATCTTTGTCAAAAGCCTTCTGCTCTTGGGAGCTGCTGCCCTTCTCTACTTTTCTTCTTTACTTTTGAGTTTACAAGAATAAAATTCAGTTGTAAATACTGAATAATTGTCAACTTGTTTTAACTTTATTTTTAATGTATTATATCATAATTATATTATAATATATAATTTGGATATAATAAATAAATAAATAAATTATTAATTAAATTAATTATTATAATTCTAATAAATATAATATTTTTTGGCAGGAAAATTTAAATACCTTCACTATCAACACAAAATATCTGCAACTTGCAGCTTCTATTCAAAGATATTGGCCTGGGATATGTCCCTTTGTCCATCATTCACAGTATCTCAAAAGCCATTGACTGAATTTGTATAAAGTTGCAATATTTTTAAAGTTACACACCACTTGACCAAAGTGGGGTGCTACAAGGCAATTTAATTGTATGTCACACACAATGTCTTGGACACCGCTGATTATATATGCATGAAAGTCACAGGATTGATATGTCTCATTTCTCTCATTTCTGCCATTGTTTAAATCTGATTGCACTTGCACACTAGTAAAAGGAGCTGCAACAGTATTGGTATACTTGAATTTTGTGGAAACATGATTGATGCAGATAATTTGTCACACGCTGTATCTCAAATACCGATGGTCTGATTTTGACAAAACTCACCAGTGCACTGCAGCACCAACTGGTGTTATGGCTACAATTATATCTCAAAATGAGGTGATATCTTTGTTCCTCTTTGGCCTAGATGGGGACGTCATCATTCACAGGGGATGCTAAATATTGACTACAAAGATGCAACCAAAGCCTCTCACACTGCTCGCAGTTGGTCAGGATAGAGTGGCTTATCTGCCAAGTTGCTTGCAGTATGAGACTGTTAGGTTCATAAACTGGAAGCTAAAGTAGAGTGGTGTGCAGCCTCTTACCTCCAGTTCCATTTGTCGGTGCCTCTCCAACTCCTGGTCACGGAGCACTTTAGCTCGATGGAGGAGACGCACTGCCTCTTCCCTGATGTCCTTGTCCAACAGTCTGGGTCTAAATGTTACCTGGACCAGGCATTTCTGGATCAGAAAAGAGATGGTGGAAAATGTCAGGAATTATTTATGTAAGTGGAGGTAAGACCAATGGCATTTTCCAGTCCAGCAACAGTTACAGTTTAAGTTGTAATTCAGCCTTTGGAGACACCTCCAAACTTAAACTACAAAGAGCTGTTCATTAAGCCTAATCTTCCTCAAAACTGCCCACTTCTCTGGAAACCTCCACTAACTTCATATTCACAATCAGTCTCTAGCTTCAGACAGTTCCTCTAAAGAGTCCGACTCCTCTCTTTCATAGAACAGTTCAAGCAAACCAAAGCTAATAATCTCTTCTCTAATTACAGACAATTTACAGTATATCATCTGCCATGTCACTTGAAAAATGGAGGAAATCAACAGTCAGCAATTGGAAAACATTTCATAGGATTGAATTTGGCGCTGGTTCAGTTATTATTTAACTTATTTCATTCATTGGACCATTACAATTAATTATCATAATTTATGAACTCCAGTCATTTTGAAGCTTATACATAGTATGTTTAACAAGCCTTACTATATAAATTGAACTGTAACTTGCAATAGTTCACTTCTGTCAGCTGTCCAGTAGAGTGCATCATCACACTTTGTAGTGTGATGATGCACACTGATGGATAATAGAAAGTGTTTCAGAGAACATCATGCAGCCTGACTTCCAAGGAATTACACAGTTAAAATATCATCATCTTAAATTTAAGACAGCTACCAAGTGGTTAGTTGATGAGAAATACAACACCTAAACTTGCAATCACACCTACACCTTTTTACATTTTTAATATATACTTTTTTATTTTATTACAACTGAACCAGGGCTGTAAACAGAGGTCATAGAGGCTCACAAATACACAGTTAAAAAAAAAAAACAGTAAAATTTTGTGAGAGGGGCAGTAAAAACAATCTGATTCCAATTCCTGTAAGGTTAGCCAAAATGTTACTTATGCTTTCCAAGCTTATGCTTTCCAGGCATACGTAACTGCTGGCTATCTGATTTCAACATCTGTTTCCTAATACCACTTTACACATAAACCTTTGTGTTTTAGAGGTTTTTTTTTTTCCTGTATTTGATATAATTATATTCTCACCCCTAACCAACTGCACCAAAGTTCTCTTGAAAGAAGGCTGAGACACATTATCAGGCATCTTGACATGGTTATTTGGTGCTACCAGAGTTCAAATAGTTTTGTTGACACCTGAACCAAACTACAATAGCAAATGCTCCAAAGATCTGTGAACCCGCCCAAACTGTGTATATTTAAATACAATAACAGATATGCCATTACCTCTCCAGGCAGCACCTGTCCTGCAGAGGGGCTGATACTGATCTCAGAATCCTCAGGCAGAACAAAGGAAAACAACCTTGCTGCTGAAGGGGCTGTGTGGTTGATCAGGTAGAGCAGAGCAGTGGAGCGCTCCCCTATTGCTGTGGGCCCAAACTGGATCAGGGAGTGGGACAACTTCACTGGAGGGATGACGCCAACCCCTCGGCATGATAATGGGAAGTCTCTGGTGACATGAAAATAGGAAGAAATGGCTTGGTTGGCACAGTGTTCTTAGGATTAATCAAGGACAAACATCATAAACTATCTATCCAAAAAAAAAAAAAAAAAAAAAAAAAAGAATTTCCCAGTTTGGGATCAATAAAGTAAATCTATCTATCTATCTATCTATCTATCTATCTATCTATCTATCTATCTGTATTCAACATGTAATACCTATATATAATCAAAGTGGCATAAAATTTTGTTCCTACACTTACAGCTATTATGACTATTGTTTGCTATATTTTTTAAAGGCTGATCTCATTAATATAATATTATCACAACATATTATTTGTGTAGCACTCTTCTTGGAACTCACTGACACTTCCCAGTGAAAAGAGATAAAATCACACAAAATAAACAATATTAAGAAAAAATAAAGTAAGTATATGTAAACAATTTAATTGTATTAATTAATTAAATCATTTATTGCAATTTGGGTTAAAACACTTGTTAGCTGATCTTTCATTTCATTACTCTTTTTTAAATGATCTTATTTAACAATTATTATGCCAACAATTCCAGAAATTACAAGCATTCAGCACTACTACCAGTGCTAATAACAATCATCATCAACACCATCATCATCACTGTAAATATACTTTCGTGAAGTCTAATTAAAATGTTACATTAGAGTCAAGAATAACACCATCCCAAAGACAGTGGAATTTTGATTAACTTCTCAATAAATATGTAATAAATCAAAATGCATCACACCCATTATCAGAGGTGGATAACATTGATTGGACCACATTACTTTTTGAAAGGCCAATATTTGCCCACAACTTCTCAAACCCATACTGCCCTAACCCTAATTATGCCATTTAATTTACATAAAACAAATATTTAGAGATTACCTGTTAATTCCAGATTTGCAGTTGAGCTGAAAGTGGTACTCTTTAGCCTTCTTGGCACTAAATATTAACTCCATCTCCAGGGTCTCCAGCGGGAGGAGAGTGCCAAAACCATCATTGGGTTGGACTTCAATAAACTATTGGGTGAGAAAACAACAAGAAGAACCACAGTTGCTTGACTGCCTTGTCACTTGCACACACACACACACACACACACACACACACACACACACACACACACACACACACACACACACATGTTAGCCGAGGGGAAGTCCACCTCAATGGCAGGAGGCTAACAGTTAGCATTTGGAGCATCCAGCCAGTATCCAGCACTCAGTAACAATGAGAGGAAGAGAGCACCACTACTGTCCTACAGAACAGCTGGGGGGGAGGAGAAATAATCTAAAATTTCAAAATGGGTGAACTATCCCTCTAAGTGTTATGAAATTGCGTGTGTTTTTAATGTTTGTCTCAAAGACTCAGATTATCTGACTAAGATATAGAGTGACAGTAAAGATAAGGTGGAGAGAGGGGCTGACATGCTACAAAGGACACAGGCCAGAAACCAACCCAGGCTGCATCAGAATGTCCCATTCGTAACATCTCTAATATCCATCTATTTATTTCATCACTCCAACTATGAATTCAGTACCTCTGGAATGCCAATGAAGCCAAAGTCCTGAGGCAGCAGGGAGAGATTGGTGAGGCAAACGCTGGTCTTAACTGACTGGTAAATGGAGCAGTAGCCAAAGTCCACTTCTGATCGGTCAAACTGCAGGTCTGAGGAGGTGACGACTGCATGGACTGTGAGGGGGACAGGTCGCACCTAATGGCACAAAAGTGAGGCAGCTTAACACACTTTAAGACATTTCTTTGAGGGAAACATTCACACAAGTCTGACGATAACCAGCCTCATACACTGATTTACAATGACAGCCTCACCAAACATATAATGGCCTGTGTAGAGTTTAAAGCACACTGACTATAGACATGTCTGTAAAACAAAGACAGAAGTGGCAATATAATATCTGACTAAACTGAAAAAACTTGTTCTTCTCTTCCTGTATATATTAGCGTTACCATCACTCTTCTTCAAAAAAAAACTCTTAATTATTCATCTGACACTTTCAGATTCTGACACTTTTTTTTTTCATCGCTTCTTGAAGAAAAAGCTATCAAGAGGAAAGTATACTCTACAAAGGCTGGAGCCACATGAACATGAGACTGGCATGAATTGATTATTCTTTTATAAAATAAATAAATAAATAAATAAACCCTCTAAAGTCCATGCTACAAAAATATGAATGTGTGCTCTTGAATTAATGATGATGGATTCATGAATCAAATTCATCTTAAAGGGGCATTAAATAATTTATGACTTTGCTCAACCTCTACTGGTGACCAAGGAACTGCAACATTAACCATTCTGTGGCAGTTAATGGTAGACTGGTGGTAATTAACAGATATACAAAAGCCACATTTTCACAATACAGAGGAGTGAACAAGCTACATGTGTTGCGATGCCAATCACTTGGGTGTAACATTGTCCTCCATCACTGAGCTGCGGAAAAAGGAGGGAGGCAGAGGTTTTGTTCAAAAATTGAACGAAATATACAAAAGTAATTTTGTGGTTTAAGGCAATAGCAATATTACCTAAATTGGTAGCTCGCCCATTTTGAAAAATTATTTCTCTTTTGTTTTGTGGAACAGTAGTGGTGCATCTTTCTTTCATCATTATTGAATGCTGGGTACTGGTTGCATGCTCCAAATGCTAACTGCCATTGAGGTGGATTTCCCCCTGGCAAACATACTTAAAAATAACCACCTTAATCCACTCAAATTGTGAAATAAACATAGATAAGAGTTTAAGTAACTGAAAGGTATGTTATATATGGTATGTACCTACATTAAGAAAATTAAATTACCCTGATATAAAACAGCATTCTTGTTTCCAAAGTAATGCCCTATTGAGGAATGACAGGGTGCAGTAAATGACCTTGTTTATCTGTCCCATTCTCTGGACCACTGCTTTCCTGGCTGCTGTGGTGTCTGGTGACCATACAACAGTGTGTTTATATGTGTGTGTGTATGTGTGAATGTGTGTATTTGTGATGGTTTAATGCCAGAAGCTCAGGGCCTGGGGCTGGGGGCAACAGCTTTGGGGCTCCACAGGAGCATCCTGGCCCAGCCTTTGGCTCTTATTCAGATCTACACTTCCTCCAAATCCTCTCCTCTCTCTGCCCTGATGGAGATAGAGAATGGTGACTGGGTGGAGAAGGAAAGGAAGGTGACAATTTGGCAAGAGAACTGTGACCACGAGCCAGATTTGGATTTACTGAGAAAGAAGACTGGAATAAATGTAGCATGAATGTCCACACAGCTGCTTTGTATTTTTTAATGAAGGCCACTGCTGAAGAGTTGACAGACTTTAGTTCCTGTGACAGAGAAAGTGTTTGAAATTGGAAAATTGAAAATAATCCCCTCATCAAGGCTATGTTTGATCAGTTCTATTGTACATAATAACTAAAACGCACAAGATGTTCATCTCTCTGATGTCAGCAGTAACACACAGCTTTAAGAGGAAGCACAGGAATATGTGCTGTGTGAAATGAGAAATGAACACACAGATTGCCAATTTCCCATTTTCTGGAGTGTCTCGAGACATTTTCAGTGAAACAATGTGGAATAACCTTTATGCTTGGCTCATTAGCGTCCATGGAGTAACTGGGCCTTGGGGGTGTCAGATAATTTTAGCTTGTTACCAGCAAAATAGGTTACAACCTTCAGTGGCTCTGCTTCTGGTAGGGACAAAGTAGGACACAAGCTCCTGTATGCTTGGATAAGAACATTGATTTTAAGATATACAAAAAGGGCTACTGTACCTATACACCATTTGGTAAAATACAAACCTGGTCTGCCACTTGTACTGTCACTGGGACCTCCAAGACTCCTGTTTCTCTGTCGAAAAACGTCTCAGACAAAGAGCATCTATGAGGGAGCCAGAAAGGTAGGCATAAGAACGTAAGCTATAATGCAAATTAAAATGAAAAGGGTATGACATCATCTTCACAAACAACAAAGAACAAAGAGAGCAAGTATGGGTTAAAAACAATCACATAACTGCAACAGTATGATTTAAATCTAAGCATGACACAGGCTGAAATGACGATTACAATCAGTACTTTAGTTGTGATATTCTGTGTGAGTTTGTTACCTATTAGGATGAGATAACAAAATTCTGATCACGAGAAAACAGTTTGATCCCTCAAGATAATTCAGTTGAGATCTGGAAGTAATGGGGTTTACTCTTTGAAACCAGAGGAAAGTCTCTCAAAGAAATTATTCATTCAAAAAGAAATTACAAGAAAATGACCGTAAATTACAACAAAATGAGCAAAAAGACAAAATTACAAAAACATCCACCCAAAAATTAAAAATAAAAACAACTAAAGTGAATTTTGTTGAGAGGGTGAATCCTGCCCATGGGCTCCTGGGTTTCAAAGAATAAAAAAAACACAGCCACTCTCTGTTTCCATAGTGGAGTGAGAAACAATAGACAAATTTGTAAATTAATCCATGTAAACTAGGTCATCAAAGAATCCACGTTACTTGGAAACATGTTAACACTGTAGGCTTTAGGCTGATTACTCCCAGTAATTGTGGTATTTGTGTACTTGTCAGGAGGTTGGTTTTGAAGGCTGTTAATTGTTTCAATGTATCAGACATCACAGTCAAGAGCCACATGTAACTGTCAAATTGTCAAGTAACTTCAAAGAAATATTAAGATGCAGACCATGAAGACCCATTATTTCACTTTAACCCACGGCTTTAGGATTGGATTGCCAGAGAAGGCAAGAAAGAGATATAGAGAGCGCCTCCACACTACTGTAGGTTGTAGCCATGGTGATATGAGACGTAAGTATGATTCAAAGAGGCCCAGTAGTCATGCACAAGCTTATGTAAAACAAAAGCCATCAATATCCCTGGTGTGGAGAGCTGCTCTCGTGAGAACATACATATATATTTCTACACAAACTAAGAACTGATTAGCATGTAAACAACGGTCAAATGTCAGTTTTGCAGTGTAAACTGAGCAGAGATTCATCCTGCTATTCTTGTTTTCTTTTTTCCTCCCTACCTACATCCCTCCTTCAGTTTGCCTTTCCTTTTCATTGCTTGATTTCCCTTCTGCTGTTTCTCTCGCATCAACTGTCTTCCCTGTCTCTCTCTTTACACTGTTAATGCCAGTTGAAGCCATGAGAGCTAATTCTGTGAATGTCAGTGGTTTTAAGGCACTTAAAGAGGGTTTTCCAGATGCCAGAGTGTTTTTCAAAGAGCTAGAACCAAGGCTTGCTCTCAACAAATGTGTCAGACTCAGATTTGAGGACAGGTTTAATTCATATTTCTAAGCCCTCCATCACTGCACGCAAGTGCTGTCAGTCAGCTTTTCTGCTGCAGTGCTATTTATGATTAAACATCGGTGTATAAAGGTCACATCATATTGAAATTCAATCTCTGCATTTACAGAGTGGAGAAATGAGGAGGGGAGGGGATATTTTTTCCTGTAATGCTGTGGAATAGGTTGACCAATGAGCGCAGGGGTGTATTTAAGGAAGCTCTCTTGTTTTGCCTGCTAATAGAATCGCTGCTGGAGAGTCACTCTTGAATTAGCTTGGCAGGGCAGAGTGGAAAAGCCTGGTGGGACATCGCCAGGCCCATATGCTGGAGAATTTTGTGGATGGATGAGGTTTCAAATTTGTCGCCATCCTGCAACGATTGCCTTTTGCATTCCTTATGTCTGTAGCCAGATTCTTGTCCATAGTCTTTAATGGTAAAACTGAAAGTAGTTGTCTGAATGTTGTAGTATGCCTACAGCGCTACTATGCACTCTCCAAAGAATTAGCATATAATATATCTGACCTTGGAAGACCTGTAACTGCTGGGAAACCTGGGCAGAACTTCATCTACTTCTGCTTAGAGGGAGAAAAATCCCTTTTGAAAAATTTGCCTAACATTTCTTAAAAACCTCAAAATTCTAAGAAGCAGTCAATTCACGACCACCTATAATCCTAACAGAGGAAGACTCAGCACTTGAAGAGAGAGGGGAATATTCTGGAAAAAAACACATTTAGTAGAACATGTCAGAATGTTCATTCCCTTCATGTCCCCTCTTTTCCCTCTTTTTACCTGCTAAAAGGCTGAACGGCATTTTTAAATATTCTTCCTCAATATGGACCACTTGGTTTTCACTTGCACATTAAAAACAGTGATTATGAAAAGGATTACAAAACGGATTAAAAGGCTTAGAGATTTGTTATCATATGGAAATAGATGGGTAAAACATATCACAAATGACCAACAAAGAAAAAAACACCTAAAAAAAAATCTTAAAAAGGTTGTTTTTAATTTCGAACTAATTGTGTGCTTACAATTGCGCAAACTTATTGTGTGCTTACAATTGAGTTCTCTACTAAACAGTCACAGTACTGGTAGGGATGTTCAACGTAATCTGTGGTAAATCTGTAGTAAATCACGCTTGTAATCTCCCTTTTTTCAGTTGACACTGCCTGGTCAGGGCACAGTTCCCTACTCTTTAGAGATTACACCTAAAACCATTCATGATTCAAAAGGATCCTGTTCAATCAGGTTTGCACAGCAAAACAATTAAGCAAATGTTTAGCCATTTCAAAGAATGGAGGAACCACAAGAATTCTGTCCTGCTTGTAAATTAGGGCATGTCCCTTTACAAACTTCTTTTATGGGAAGTTTTAAGTTTTCCTGTGTCTTCAGAACTGGTTGCTGCAAAAGTGGTAGACAGACCATCAATTTACAGACTTTGGACAAGCATCAGATCAATGATGCTGGATTGGTCTGGTCACTGTGTTGTCTGGGCAAAGATGCAAAAATGTAAACCGTTGGCCTTGAGACTTCAAAAGGCCATTTACCCTGAAAGACAACTGATCAGGGGATTGTGTGTCATATAGGACACTGTTTGGGATATGCCAAGCAAACGTGGGCTGAATTCTGACAAAGAAATGTGGAGGAAGGCAAGGAGGGATGAGGAAAGGAAAGATGGTGAAAGATGTGGGCAGCTTGAGGGCGATCCCTCAGAACAGGAACCAAGAACATCCTCAACCTCTATCAAAAAACCTGGAGAAGGGGAGGCAGAAAAAAAACACCTGTCTGAAGAATAGAAGCTATGAGTCATTTTAGGAGTCACATTTATGAACCGCGCACGCGTGTGTGTGTGTGTGTGTGTGTGTGTGTGTGTGTGGATGAGAGAGAGTGAGTGAGCGTAGTGCTGCTGATGAGGATTTGGGAATCCAATCATAGCTTCCCCACTCACAAGGCTCTGCCTGGGAAGACTTGGCACTGCCAGTTTAAATGACATACTGCACATTGCGTACAACAACAGAAAACCCACAAAAAAAATCAAGGGCAAAAATTCATAACTAATGCTGACAAGATGAGACATAAAAGAATGCAGAACCAGTTGCTGTGCTAGTGTATAATATATGCTGACGACATGATTTTTTTTCAATACACCATATGCTTCACGTAAAATTTATTATGCACCCCCCCCAAGCAGGATTGCATGTGGAGGAAAAGTGGAGGATGCTTTTAGGACATTTTTAAGAACAGCAGTGTTGTCCAAGAGAGCAGGAAACTGGGACTCTGGTCTCAGGTTATGTAAGCAGTGGTGGACAGGTGGACAGAGGCATGAAGGGACAGCATAGGTATACAGCTGGGCTGAGCAATCAATTGAAATATTAATGAAAATGCAATATGGCTAAGAACAATAGCCTGTCCAAATTACAGGAGCTACATTTTTTCTTTTACAATAAGTTCCAAAGCATTGTTGTAAATAAAGCTCTCTCTCTCTCTCTCTCTCTCTCTCTCTCTCTCTCTATATATATATATATATATGTATATATATATATATATACACACACACACACACACACACATATATACATACATACATACATATATATATATATATAGAGAGAGAGAGAGAGAGAGAGAAGCTTTTTTTTTAAATGACCTTTATGTATGTATTTATTTATTATTTTATTACAAAGTCTATTTTTTTTTGTCTTTCATAGATTTATGTTGTACGTTTGTAGATATAGATATACATGTTTTCATTTTGTGCGGATGATATATGTATTGGTTGTTAATAATATTAGTAAAAACATCAATAATAAGGCAATAGTAATGATGCTGATAATAAAAGAGAGAAAAGCACAGCACAGTATGGAGGTGAGAGGCCAAGACAAAGAGAATTTATGTGGATGTGTGAGAGAGAGAAAGAGAGAGGGAGGGAGAAATGAAACAGAGAGATAGAGATAAAAAGTGTGATCTAGAGGGAGGAGGGAGGGGGTGGTGGCTGTAGCTTTGGCTAGTGGTGGTAAACGCAGCACTATCTCAGCAGCAGCGATAGTAATGCTGTACTCTAATCCTTGCTGTAAAACCTCTGCTGATTCACTAAGGCAGATTACTGACGTTTTCCCACTTTCCCTCCAGCCCCCTGCTGAACGATGCCCAATGTGCCAATAACTTATGTCATGTGAAGAGAAAATGTCCTCCTACCATTATAACCTGCCAAATTCTCTTCAGCTATCAATACGCAAAGCTGACAGACTCTAGAGAGAAAAAAGAGAGGGTGGGCAGGAGAACACTGGCACCCACGCTGAGTTTTTACGTACTACACGCCTCTCATATTTGCCCTGGAGGTCCCCTGTCCGCTCCCCCTGGCATTCAAACTGCAGTTCAACTCTGCCTCACCATCTAAATATAGAGCTGGCATTGTCACAGAAAGAATTACCATGTCCTTCAAAGTCATTAGAAACCATTATCGGAAGCCGTCACGTCACTTCACTCACCATGCTGTGATGGGATTTGTGTGGTATGTTGAAGAGACTATGTTTTGTAACCACTTATTGTTGACTGGCTGTGGATTTGTGTCTCTCTGTATCAAATGGGGAAACACATTTTGTGGAATGCTAATAATAAACTGATATATTGGGCTGACACTGGCCTTTTAGTAAAAACTGGCCCTTAAGGGATAGTTCACCCATTTTCAATAAATGTGATATAAGAACCGGTGCAAAGTCAATCAAGCCACAGACACACATACAGACAATGATTATTATTATTATTAATATCATTATCCTTATCATTACTATAAGCAGTAGTAACAGTAGTAGCAGCAACAGTAATTGTAGTAATAGTGGTATCCTGGGTTTCAATTTGGATTCATAGTGAACACTGAATCAGTGGATCTTTATGTTTCTTTTCCTAAACATTGTTTAGATAATTTTTTGCCATGACACTGAATACTGGCACAAAATATCAACTTCAGCTTCAGTCCAAAAATATCTGTATTGGTGCTAGCCTCAAAAAACTACACTAGTTGAATCCTCAAATATAGCATGAATAAAGTTTTCAAGGCCTGTTGAAAAACAGCAGTTTTTCCCTTCCTTGAAAAAAGAGATATTGGAATGTCAGAAAACTGCAAGGCTGTGACAAGTCTCCTTTAGTGTGAGATATTTTGGCACCTTTATTGTAAACATTGATGGAATCCTAACAAGCTTAAATTGTAAAATAAGATTATGTATGCTCCACTGATTTCATTATCATTGTGTCCTCTGTGTGTGTGTCCTTCCTTACCTGGGCAAGAACTTGAGTTGGGCATTAAAGCTTGATTGAGCCTGGATGAACCCAGTCTTTGGTAGGATCTCCATGTGCTTACGCATTTCTGGGCACACGTCAAATGTCAGCCTCAAGGCCGTGCTGGCGCTGTCATTCAAAACATATGGTATGGTTTAATTAGCATCATGCTAGCATACCAGGTGCCTTGCTATAATTTATTATTTGCTAGCAAGAAAACTTTGATGTTCTTTAGTTTCTCGATTCCTCAGTGTAACAGCATAGTTCCCCAACACTTTTCAGTCCAGACTGTCCCCCGGCACTGAACACACAAAGACAAAACAACAGTAGCAATCAGGTGAGTTTATTCATTTCATGTAACAGCTAAAATAATTTTGGCTATTCAAGGTTTTTTGACTCTGTGGATGTCTCATGCTCAACCTCTTAACACTAAGGGATTTGACTAGGACAGAAAAGAGACTTTGTGACTGAGTGACACATGTAGAAATTGCCTTATACAGAGTTTTGTACCCTGAGTCCTCATCATTTAGGTGACCCAAATTTCAGGAGTTCCAACAGTTGACTGTGCCTGTGGCTAGAAGCATCAGATATAGCTGAGGCTGGTGATATAAATGGGTCTTCACCTTGGGAATTCTCAAACACCTCCAACCATGGCACATGCTCGCACTCTCTGACGCACCTGCTAGAGTATGAGCATGCTGAAGTGTTCACTTAACACTTATATGCAGCATACACATATATATTTGTGTATGCTGGAGTGAACACTTCAGCATACACATATATGCAGCATACACACACATATATATATATCTATAGGCCGTGCTCTTGAGAGAGAGAGAGACAGATAGATAGATGTCATGATGCACTTGCTATGTGTTATGCCTGCTGTCATCTACAAGCATACAAAGGTGAGTGAGCTGTGCACATATTGTCCAACAGTATCCAAAGTGTGAGGTCCCTTCATTTTTCAATTCCCTGCTTAAATGAAGTGACCCACTTTGAATAGTGGGGTCAACCAGATGGTTTCTTTCCCTGAGGCAAGGACTCTCAGGGACACTCGAGGGATATTAAATCACTATCTTTACTCCGGCCAGATGATAACCTTCAAACCACTCTCGGAGGAATATTTCCGTATGCATAATCATTTAAGATAATTAGACATTTTAATTAGCAGGGGCATTTTGCTGATCCTGTCATTTGTTTGGGGACTGTGAAAGACAAAGTGGATAGCTGGCCTTTGGAGTTAAAAGTGGTGACTTGATGACAAATGAATCTGGAATTTTTGCTATCATTTCGAGAGTATTTTTTATACAACTAGCTGGTGTAAAATAGCCGAGATTCGAACATAAAATCTAAGAAGACTACAGTAAATTATGTGATGCAGTGCTAAGATTCCAACAAGGGTATATGTCTTTCACCATAAATTGCCCTGAACATTGACTAATAGCTGAAAAAAGTGAGATTAGAGTTTATTTATTTTATTTTATTTATTTATTTAACAGGGACAGTGCATAGCTCTCAGCCATACCAGAATTAGCTACTAGCTAATTTTCAGTAGTAGTCTCTGAGCAGGAACAGAAGACACTAAGTGTTAAGACAGAAATCTAACAGTATAGTACAAAACAGATAAACACATACGGATACAAACAAATATAAAAACATTGTCACAAAAACAGCCTTTTCAGACAACAACAATAACAAGGTTTCACACTCTTAAAACACAACAACAACAATAAAATCACACTGTTAAGACAAGACAATACAATGTTAAGACATGACACTAACAAGATTACAAACCAGTGGATTGTGAGCCAGTGTTTGAGTTTCATCCCCCTTTATGGACAATGTAAGGCCAAATGAGTACAACCATTGCCCAAATTCCAGATCAAACACTTTTTTTCTGATGCATACAGTTTCCACATAATCATCCCTGTCACAGTCTGTGGTTTAAATTGGGTGTTTTAAGTGCATGTTTTTCTTTTAAAGGGACTGGATCGGTTGAATTCTGCTGCAACTTTCCAAATGATAAAATGACTTTGCTGACAATAAGCTAACTCTATACGTAACACCTTAAACACGTCTCAGAAGGCTGTTCTGTGGCCGGTGTCGGACTAGAATTACTATAGTTTGCTCCGAATACACACAAAAAAAAGTTTTTAGATTGCAAAAATATATGGAAAATCTTTAATTTTTCCATAAACAACCAAATTATTTCGAAGGAATTATGAAAACCCAGTTTAGTCTCATAAATGCAAACAAATGGCACCATGACCTCTGAGGTCTATTATGTAAGATCCCAGAGAAAATTGTCTTTTGTGCCAAAGTCTTTCTGAGCTTTAAAGGCTTGGATACTGCCCAGTTACCACTATGCAGAGTTTACAAATCATTTTGTAATGCATCTTTTGGCATTTGTAAAATACAAACTTTACATTGTCAAACCTGGCTTTGACTGCTGTCACAACTATCAAAGACAGCCTCAACTAAGATTGCACTCAGTAGAGTGCAGATCTCTGCCAGGTCTATCTCCCCTTCTTGGACAAACCACGCCGTTTTATGCCTACTGGGAGAAGGTAAAACACGGTGGCACTGCCTGCATATCTCCCCTTCTCTGAAGTTGTTTGTCGTACTTTGTTTTCTCACTGTACAAGAACGAAAAGCAGCACTTTTGAAGGGACAAGCCCTGATATCTCCAGCTATGCTGACTCGGTGTAGACACCAGCAGGAAGAATGGAAGGAAGAGGGGAAACTTAGACTATTAGCACAAACTAAAACAAAAGCAACAAAAAAATAGTTATCTTTTAAAACCACTCCAATATTCTTATAAAGCTGAGAATTGCAGCATATCAACAACAAAAGCATATCAACTCGTAATCACCACCATCATTATAGTTACTGAGGTTTAGAGACAGAAGTGGCAACACCTGGTAAAACTGTCATACTATTGATAAATGGCTTTCAAAGCCAAATGTTGTAGTGTTGCAGCACTGCCACAGCTATTTCCTGAAAGTACATACCAGGTGACTGTGTTTGCTTACTCCACATGTACCCCAAGACCTCATGGGATACCAGGCCCTGAGGACAAGGGTTTTAGGGAACTATTCCCACAATGCTGAACTATCTGGTTTATACCACACAACAAATTTCCAAACAGCCAGCTGGAAAAATGCCTACTGATAAGTTCACTTTTTTCTTTATCCTTTATTTCTATTCTTTCTCAAAATAGAAAGACGGAACAGTTCCAAATTCATCAGTTCAGCTGTGTTCAGGCAAATCAAGAACACCACTTTTGCAAAGATGTACTGTTAGAAATAAGCAGGGGAGATACTGTGCACAGGAGGTTTTGTGAAGGAAGAAAAAGCCGGTTGTGGCACTGGCATTAGTTTGGCCGGGAATGCTCAACTCCCCAGCAGGTGCCAGTGGAGGAGGTTTTGAAAGACCAGGCTATGAGCATCTGAAATAAAACACAACCGAAAAAGTGTGCCAGCTATATTCACTACATTCAAATCATTGACTCATGAGCACAAGTCAAACACTGTACTGATGCTTTGGGCTATTCCCTTACAAAATTAAAAAAAAAAAAAAAAAATGGTATGAAGAACAGTGTTCTTATTGTTCCCCAAAAAGCCTCCAGAGTATTCTGCATTCAAATTACTGACTTGGAAGAAGAGTGGCATATTGCATGGTTTACTGGTGCAAGCATTTTTTTTTCTCTAAAAGCTGCCGTTCACACTGATGCTGTCATCGTCATGTTGTCACATGTGCTGGTGTGCTGATGCACCAGAT
The DNA here is from genome assembly GCF_902150065.1 of Myripristis murdjan. Classification (NCBI taxonomy): domain Eukaryota; kingdom Metazoa; phylum Chordata; class Actinopteri; order Holocentriformes; family Holocentridae; genus Myripristis; species Myripristis murdjan. The sequence goes on along the minus strand of NC_043986.1, from coordinate 33,236,589 downwards.
GGCAGTTGTCACAAATCCCACCACCCCCCACCCCACGCACGCACACACACACACACACACACATGATGTGACAAAGACTGGCTAGGCAGTGAATATTATTGCCCCCGTTGCCTTCTTAACCCCCTGTGTTCATCATAATGTATCACGTTCATAATCAAAAAGGATTTGCTTTTGTTCAGTCCCATTTTATAGAGCAAAGAGGATTCCAGGGATCTGGGCTTACTGGTTGGTCCCTTTGACCGCGCTGCATTCCTTGGGTTAGGTATATTTATCAGCGAGTACAGTCTCTTAATTTTTTATTACGCCCACACAGTTGACAGAATATTTCAATATGGCTGCTTGGCTCTAAGCATAGTGAGGCAGTAAGTTTTAGGCACGGTTAGCTGGAAAGTAAGCTGGCCCTGTCAATTTTAAGGGATTTCCATGAGCCGTTTTTCTGTGAAAATGTCTTTTTTGGCAGAGACTAAGTATGTCAGGGAATGTCAGTATTGCATTCAGCAGATAAGCTAGCATGCTACATCAGCAGTCCACGCCACATTTCTGACTACTATTCCAAGAACATTTTCCAACCATGACAACAAATTAAATGGAAATAAGGCATGCAACAGTCACTTCTGCAGTCATCTCAATGGACTATCTTGTTTTTACCTTAATACAGCCTAAAACCTTGAGAGATGTGGTCCCTTACAAGAACTTTATCTACACCCCCTTACTGAACCTAAGGACCTTATCATTAACTTCACCCTCCAAAATAATACTGCAACACTTTACGACATGGTAGTACACTATAATGACATAAAACGGAATGTGTGATTGGTTCAAATTATGTGTTACACAGGTGTTATACAGATTGAGATAAAAATAAAATGTTTTAACTGTTCAGAACTGATGTATTAAGTGTGCCCTTTGATATTTTTGGCGTGCCTGCCTATGGTTGATTTCCTTCACTGTTCCTACCCGCATTGGGGTGGAAGATTACAGAGCATCTTCAAGTTATTTGTTACAGACAAATGTGCAATATAATGGAAACACTTCATATTATATGAATATCAGTATCTAACAAGGAATGTATCTATGCTTTTCCTTCAAAACAGCATGTGCTCCTATCATCCTGCATCCTCAGCTGTGTGAGACATTGGACCTTTCTTAAAGAAGGAAGGTTTCCAGTTTTGAGGGACTCCAATAAAAGTTTAACATGGTTTACATCTGCTGGTTTGGGAGGTATAATGACTCATTTTGAGACTCTAGTTTTATGGTAGTTAGAAACTATTCCCTTAACCCTTTGGCGCATAGCGGTCACTATAGTGGACAGCTGTTTAAAAGTCATTTCCTCCTAAATGCAATGGTTTCTATGGTGTGGTGGAATTGTATATCAGCTGTTAGAATGCTCTCTGCTGCTCCCCCCCATTGAGGTTTATGCAGAGACTGTCAATTCGTGTTGCTGAAAACATATTAATACTAGTATCATGACATGGTAATACCAGTCCTGCATCCTTAAAGAAGTATGGAGACTCACAAAAGTGTTCATGCCCTAAGAAGAGTAAAAACACATAAGAAAAAAATCTTGACTCAGGCTTTCATAATTCATGCAATTTTTCATGTTGTTTCATACACTATCATGATTTTCTAGACTGGTCTCCTTGCCACATTGCATAATTTTGCTGTTTTAGTGACCAATATTCCTGCAGTTCAGACCTTTTGGCCTCTTTGGACCTTTGTTATTTGCTTTATGTTACTTTTAAAGCTCACAAATAAATGTGGTGATCGCCAGACCTTTTTTTAAAAGTGACATACACTGCTAAATGACATCAAACTTAACATGACTCACCTCTGTAGTCTCAGCTGTATTGTGATTTTGTTACTTCTAAGTTAAAGTTGTTTGTCATGTGGTGTTTCTATTATTTTGTCCACCCAGTGTACTGAAATGATTGAACTTTTCTGAATTCTTTAAAATGTATAAAGTAACTTTTATATCAAAATATGTGTGTTATTAATGGCACTTGCTTTCTACTCAGCTTACCAAAAAGCAACTATTTTATTACACTGCTCACCCCGGGAACTGAATGACGGTTTTCTATAGAAACTTTGCACTCGTTCTGTCCATTTGTGCATCAAAAGCATATCAATGAAATTGAAGAGTTATCTTTTCCTGATCCTATCATTTTGGTCACGTGCACTCGATGTTCTTATGGTAATTTACAATTCATGGCAGCAGTGTTGTTTGGAAAGTACTGTAACATAATGGATTCTATCATTGATTGTACATCTATCATCTGTTGTACATCATATAACAACAATTAGGTGTTCACAAGGGTGCAGTGTACCTTGAGTAACATGGGATGGTAGTTGGCAGTGTTGGGCAGTAGCGGCGTTACAAGTAGCGACGTTACTAGTTTAACTACATTTGTCAGTAGCGTGGTCGTAGCGTCGCTGTTTTCCAGATCAAATAGCTTTTAAGTAGTGAAACTATTTTACTGATCAAATAGCGCGGTTGCGTCCACAGAAGCTACATTTTCCCAGCCATTTCTCAAACTTAAACGCAACGGAGCTTTTGCTGCAGTTTGATATCTGACATAGATCGGGAGCAGTGGGTGACGTCACCGCTGCTCACGGACCTGTACATGTAGCCGACAGCCTCTTTTCTGTTTGACGCATGTAGAAACTACATGCAAACACAGGTGTGCACACATACACACACACACACTAACATATATACATACTTCCCCCACATTAGTATAAATGCACTACCTGCTTTTTGTTATTAAGTGAAGCATGTTGTGTATTTTTGTTGCCATGGTTTGTAGCAGTAAAAGCAGAGAGAGCACAGTTTCATCAACTAATGAACTGAATATTTTTTTCCTGACTTTCTGTTTGACAGTTTTATTGATCACTAAGATAGCAATGACTTGGAATGAAGTTGGTTCATGTTTGAAAAAAAAAAAAAAAAAAAAAAAAAAAAAGTAGCTTTGATGTAGTTAAGCTACATTTTGTCACTGTATTGTAGCTTAGCTTGCTACATTATCTGAAGGGTAGCTTCAGTGTAGTGAAGCTTCATTTAATGCAGAGTAACTGGTAGCTTAGCTCACTACATTTTCCAAGTAGCTTGCCCAACACTGGTTGTTGGCTATGCAAAATAATGTTAAAATTCGTCATGACTCAACGACTGAGGTCCTCTACTGGACATCTGTTGAACTTAGCCCTATTTGGATGAAGTTAATGATATAGGGGGCAGTAAAAATTTGTGTCTCTTTTTCCTCTCGTAAATATTCCTGGTAAAAAATTATGGGTGAAATTTAACAAATTTAAGTCAAAGTAGTCATCCCTTTGATTGGTGGCCAACATTGTGTCATTTACTTTAGGGCAGAATTCTAGACTATCTGCTGAAACTGCAGGTCAAAGCATCATTCACCCCAAACTGAGATCACACCCAAGTCTTAGCTCTAGTCCACTTGTGACTTTTCTCCGCTCTCGCAGTCATACTGTATTTAATAAAATGCCTGGCTACACTTAAGCACTACTTGGCTTTATACTCTCTCCAAATTAACCCAATTAAATAAATAAAACTGAAATACAACTTGTCATCATCCATAACCATAAATCCAATTAATCAAAGAATGCCTGGGTCCCCTGAAGTCCCCTGAAATTTAATTACATAAAGAAAGCAAAATGGTCCTCTTTTCCCCTGCTGGGGAATACTGCAAAGTATACTATATTGTATTTTTCTAAGAACTGGAAGTCTCTTGTTCATTGTTCACATACATCAGTTATCAAGTCCGATCCGTAGCTGCCTCACTACTTCTTTTGATTACTTACAAAACATGAAAGTCTGGTCTCATCATGTATTTGGGAATTGTTGACCCCCATAAAGCTACAAAGCTGTTTAAATTTTCAGACCAAAGGCACAATGCAGCATTTCAATTGGCACATACTGTACATAGAGCACATAGAAAACAGACTTAAGTGTTGCTGTGCAGTGTTTAAAGCAAAACTGAACTTTGGTAGAGTGTTAGTTTGTATACAGTAGTTACCTGGGCATTGTGTGAATCCACATGGCAAAATATCCTCATTAGTTGCTCTGTGCTCTCCTGGGCTTGTAATCTAAAATACTGTATTTGTGTCTCTCCATTCACTGCCATAGTGCTGCAAAACAGCTTAAAAAATAACATTTTAATGCACAAACAGGAACAAAGCAGTTTATGACAGTTTAAAAAACAGCGAGACCAGTGTGTGTTTTTGCAGAAATTAAATGGCTGTTTTCTTGTTTTTTTCCTTATTTGAAATGGAAAGTAGATCCGGCAGGTACCAACTTCCACAGAGTAATCTTGTGGCAGAAAAAACAACCTGATACACAGTATTTTCACAAATAACTGTAATAAGACAAACAAGGGGACTTGACTTGTTGATTTTAATATTGGCATAAGCTGCTTTGTGTTCGTTTATGTGCTCAAAGTGTTATTTTGTGAGCTGTTTTGATATGGAAGCGAATGGAGAGATAGAAATACATTATTGTGGATGAGCAGCCCAGGGGAGCACAGATCAACTATTGACGATTTTTAACCACCATGTGAACCCATATCACACCCTGGTAACACTACAACCCAACACTACCAAAACTCAGTTTTGCTTTAAGTCAATGTCTGAATCAGGCCCAATGTGAATATATAACAAGGCTATCAGCAAACACAGGCTTTGGACCCACCTGCTCTGGACTATGATGGTGTCTTGATAGAGGCGGTCAAACATACAGATCTTCAGGTCAATGCTGGGCTGAACCAAAGAGACAGGAACACTAACTGCCACACCCCTTGCTGTGATAGGTATCTGTTAGAAATAACATGCCTATCAATGACAAATGATATGGAAAATAAAAAAACAACAACAAACAAACAAAAAAAAAAAACATTTTTTGATGTGATTTTGATGTGACAATAGCTATATCCAGTGTCCAAAGATGTGCAACTTTTACGAAACATTAACAGAGATTTTGCATGGAAAATGTTTGCTTTCCACAGCCGACTCTCAGTTCTGTGGTACATGAATGGTGACAACTTTGTTAGCCACAGAGACAGTACATTATAAGGTGGAAAATCTATGGATTTTGATTTTATGTTGTGAAATCTTTAGTACCACCTCATGATTTGCAAAATGGTTTGTTGCAGTGTAAAATCTGGCTAAACTGCAATAAAGGGTCCAATCATTCAAAGTCACTGGTATGGTCCTTTAATCTTGTAGGTCTTACATATGACATAGGTAGTTATGATATGATGTACAGTTATGATATGATGAACATGCTAAATCTTACTGGTCTACTGGTTGAGTCGGAGAATTTGATGAGGAAGTCCAGCTTTGCCTCCCCTGGAATGGTTGGTGTGAACACGATCTCCAGTTGGACACTTTCAAAAGGTCCGATCTCCCCATCTTTCACCTGAGGGAGGGTACATCAAATATGACAGGCGAACAGTGATTTTCAAATACTTTATTTTGCAATATTTTGTAGACCTATTCAACTTAGATTCTATCGGAACTCCACAGATTCTTTTGGCAGCCTTTGGTTTATTAGGTATTTGGTAGCATATTTGTGTGTTTTGCTTGTGATTCCTTGAAAACCTGAGAATTCTACTCGGGGGACATCTACAACAACCAATTAACTTAAACAGATTTTCTCAGTAGTGTTCCAATTTGAGACTAGACACTCTACATCATTTCACTGAGCATAAATAAAAACAACAAGGATCCAGTGTCTTCTGAAGACACTGCTTAGAATGCAAACTCAAACTCATGACCTTCTAATGACTCTCCCACAAATTTGGCAAAAAATATGTTTATGCTTTGGACTGAGTTTGTCTGAGCTAATGCAATGATAGGTCAGTTTTGTTTTCTGGATAAGTGTCCTTTTATATTATTGCAAATTTACACAGGACCTCAAAGCTTTCAAAATGAATTAGGGGATCTTTTTACTTTTCATGAATTTTCTCTCTTTGAATTTCAAAGGCGATTTTGTGCATACCAGACCGAGTTTAGTTTAACTGCTTCAGTTCACGACACAAGACCATTTCAAGACCGTTTTTCTACTCTATTTCTGGGATAAATAACTCAAATTTGCAGCCTCAAATGGAACACATTCAAGGCAAATAAAAAGGCTGTGTGTGTCGTCATCTCTGCTACATAGCAATGAGGTGATGATAGCAGTTATAAACTAGATTACCTTCTGGCGGTTGTGTGCCTCCACTAACCTGGAAAGTTGTTGTTGTTGTCCATGTTTATCCAGACTCATAAAATGCAGTGAAGACTTTGAAGGAATTTAAT